>NW_007726515.1:81883-83545 GCF_000696425.1 Galeopterus variegatus
TTGCCAGTCCCCGGTACGGGCGTGACACCAAGGGTTGCGATCCCGTTACCGGTCAGTAAAAGAGACAAAAAGTAAAAAAAAAAAAAAAAAAGGTCTATGAAGAGTGAGAGGAACAAGGATATGTTGAAGGACAAAGTGGGAAATATTTGAATCCGTTCATGGACACTGATTGATATTCAGTAGCACTAAAAGCTATCATGAAGTTAGATAGCATGACTCAGTTAGCTCAGTTTTCTGACTCTCCCAAGGAATTCTTAGCAGTCCAGAGTATATGCGATAAAGCCAATGGTGATCTGGGCAGAGAGCAGGCTGGTGGCTGCCATGGCAGGCACAATAGAATTCAGGGGGCAAAGGACTCAACATTACTAGAAAGAGCCTGGTGTCCTGCTAGCAAGGGAGGTAGGTGGGGCCCAAAGGGAACAGACCAACTTTGTGAGCTCATAATGACAGCAAAGAACAAACTGAGAAAAAGTAACTTCAAGGGTAAAGAAGGAGAGGAAGATGCTGTCAGAGTGGGAAGACAGACCCTAGTGATGAACCTCAGGTTCAGCCAGAACAATAGGGAGCTGAAATTGGGTTAGTGATGAAGATCACTGAGAAGGCTTAAAGAACTGAGACTGAGATGGGAATTAAGGCTTGGAAAGCTTTGCTGATGACAATTAGAACCACAGAATGCTGTCCTCTCTGCTTTGCAACTTAGAGAAAATAAACTTTATGAGTTTTCTAAACCAGGTACAAGTGTCTGCACATATACTGTCAAATGTGTGTGAGTGAGAGAGAGAGAGATCACACACTGAAATATCTTAAGTGCCTGCAGTGGTCTGGACATCTCTACATGATGACGCGTCCCCAGACTTGTTGCTGACTTCAGCTTATGTTTAATTCAAACCTTGATGTGCTGGGTGGCATTGTTCAGGAAGAGCTAGAGAGCTGGGTAACCTCCCTTCATTGTAAATAGCATTTACCAAGCACCACTTTTTTGACAGATATGGGACATGGGAAATTTTCAATGAGACTTGGGACAAGGGGACAGATTTCAGAGACTTTGTCAAATGTAGACTTGGCAGAGCTTGTTGACTAGTTGGGTATAGGAGATAAGGGGGAAGGAGAGTCAAAAGTGGAGTGAGGCAGAAAGTTGGTTATTATTTGCCCCCATTTTACAGATGAGAAAACTAAGATTCAAAAAAATTAAAAGGCTGATCTATAACCACATGACTAGTAGGTGGCAGAGCCAAGGTTTTTCATCAGCTCCATCTGTCCTGTGCCCTTCATAATACATCACATGCCTTTCCTGCCATTCTCTGAAGAACCCTTCTGTGCTCCAAATCATGTTACTGAAGACACCAGGCTCAGCCCCCTGCTCTTCTTGCCCACATTTCCCCTGTGTTGGCAAAGGTGATTGGACACCCTTCCCAGACCAGCTGGGGAGTCGCTCCCAGTGCTGTTGCGGTGGTGTTCACAGGCCCCAGTCCCAGCCCTACCCCACTGCTGTGATGTGGGGCCACCTATCCATCCTCCCCTCTCAACTGTGACTTCTCTAGTGGAAAACACCCCGCTCTGAGTCTTTTTATTCCCAGGGCTTAGCACAGTGTCAGACCCATACCAGTTGCACAATAGATGATTTTCCAATGAAGAGCTGTGTTAATAGACCTCATGCTTAAT
>NW_007726515.1:84462-90437 GCF_000696425.1 Galeopterus variegatus
TATTCCAGACTCTCTTTGTGAATCACACCACATGGTATTGTGTATGGGTTTGTTCAGGGGTCTAAGCCTTGAGTAATGACACACTAAACATCAGCGAGATCACAGGAAATGTGACAGCTCCTCATGTGCCATCAGTCTTCTTGTCACCAGAGAACACAATCCACTCACTCTGATATATGGTTCCTCAAAAGATTTGGTTCCATGTAACAAATTATCCTGGAAGGATATCATGGCCCCATTGTTTTTTATTTTAAAGTCACAAGTTAAGACCTCAAAGACATGTAAGTAACAGTATATGAAAATTCATGTTTCCGCCAGCAGATTTTGTGCCGTGATAAAATCACTTTGTTCTCCAGTTTGGAGTCTAGGGAAGAATCAAGTCATTGTGTCAATTACTTAAAATTCCACAGTGCCTGCACCATTTGGCCAAAGAATGCTAAGAATTTGCAGCTGTTACTCCCAAGAAAGGTTTCTAACTGGGGCAGAGGCTGCTGTTTAACACACAGCTGTTGTTAATTTGAGCTGAAGATTTTTAATTGCCTTTGTGTGGAGACATTAAATAACATTTTAGAGGAACAAAAACTATAATAGTCATATTAGTAGGATTCTGAAGGAAGAAAATAATTGGAACACAGCATTTTTGCCTTGTAAGCCAAGTCTGGAAATCTTTTCCACATGACCAGCTTCCAGCCGTCCCAGGAAAAGCATTTCCAGGTAAATCTGGCCACAGAAGCCTTTATGGCCTTTGCAGGAGCTCAGCTGCTTGCTCCCCTCAGTCATTTATCTCGAAGCACTTCTTCCCCTGAGTGGCCTTCTCTTGTCCCCACTCTCTGTTCCTGTTACATCAGCAGAAAGGAGTCATAGTGCTTGCAGCAGACGTAGCCTTAGCTGGCATTGGCTCCTCCTGAAAATGGTTTGTATTATTCCGCTGGCCTCTGTAATTGCTGTTTTCCTGTTACATCCAGCCCAGCCAGGACAATGCTGTGAGGGGTCTGAACCCTCTCCAGTCGGTTTAGAGCAGCTGCATGGGTGAGCAGAAGATAGAAAACATGAACCTTTCCTGGATTTCCTCTCAAGGCAGAAAAGGAATGAGAAGCCTTCTACAAAGGGAGACAATTAATGTGGTCCCTTCAGAGGGCAGTTGCCAACTGCACTGAGAAAGAAGTTTTGAATATAAAGAGAAGCAAACCAGGAAAATTGCATAATACGTCATAAATCCTCACTACCATACTAAAATGTCAATTATGTTTTGCATTTTAACATTAAATATTCCCTTTTAACAGGAAAACTGATTCATCAGACATTTATGGAGTACTGACTACGTGCAAGGTGCTGTGCTTGGTACTGAGGGCACCCAGGGAAGTCTCCAGGGCAGAGGGTCTAGTGAGGGACCTGGAGACCAAGTGCGAGACAGGCAGAGAGCATCCAGGTGCTGGTCACACCAGTCCCTGCAACAGAGTTGAGGGCAAGGGGGCTAGATCCTGCCACAAGGGGGGAGCATCTGATCTGGGCCCAAGGGACGAGGAGCATCTTGATAGTTAGGAAAGAGGATGGATGTGTAAAGAAAATGTGCTATATACAGTGGGATCTTATCCAGCCATGAAAAGAAGGAAATCCTGCTGTCTGTGATGTGGATGAACCTGGGGGACGTTATGCTGAGTGAAATAAGCCAGGCATAGAGAGAGAAATCCTGCGTGACCTCACTTATATATGGAATCTGAAAAAGCCAAACTCATGGAAGCGGAGAGTAGAATGGTCAGTGCCAGGGGCTGGGGGAGGGGGAAATGGGCAGATGTGGTTAAGCGATACCAGCTTTCAGTTATGAGATGAATGCATTCTGGAGACCTAATGTACAGCATGGGGACTATCGTTAATAAACCATATTGTATACTTGTAATAGCTAAAAGTATTGATGTTAAATGTCCTCACCACACACACAAAAAAGGTAACTGTGTGAGGTGATGGATATGATAAGTAACATTATGGTAATCAGTTTACAATATATGCAATATCATCAGGTTGTAGACCTCAAATCTATGCAGTCTTGTCAATTATACCTCAATAAAGCTGGGGGAGATATGGAGAGATAAGAGGAGGGAGGAAGGGCCTTTCAAGCTGAGGACCAGGAAGAGCAAAAGCACAGTGGCCCGGAAAAGAATATCTTGTTGAAGAAACTGTGTGTGGTTGCAGGTGACAGTGTTGGGGGAGGTGGAGAGGTCAAATGGGACTAGATTCCAGAGGGTTGAAATGCCACTCTAAGGAGTTTGGATTTTTATTCTTTGGGGCATGGGAAGCCATTGAATGCAATGGAGCTGGGGAGTGGCGTGCTTTTCAGGCACATCACCCTGCGAGCAGGTCTGCTGCACTCCAGAGCCCCACGCATTCCCACTAGAGTGTGAGGACTGAGCAGTGGCCTCGTAGGTCTGGCCATGGCGGGGAAGAGAAGGGGACGCCTCTGAGAGCCAGTCTGGGCTTCAAGTCCTAGGCTTGCCAAATCAATGGGGCTAACTTCTCTGCGCCTCTGCTTCCCCACCTGTAAAATGGGGATAATAACAGTGCCTGCCTCTTAAGGTTATTTTCAATTAATACACATATATGCTTAGAACAGTGACTGGTACAAGAGCACTTGGGAAAGTTTAACTATTTTTATTTCAGATGTAAAATCCTATGACGTAGCAACTAGTTGAACTTGGGGGCAAGGGATCATCAAAGGCAGACACCCAGAATTAATAATCATAGCTAGGGAAAAAAACAAACAAAAAATCACATTGAGGGACATTCTACAAGATCACTATGTGTAATATAAAAGTGTCAAGGAAACCCAGAGGAACTGTTCCGTACTGACAGAGACCAGAAGGACATGGCAGCTAAAGGGAATGCGTGATTCTGAACTTGATCCAGTGGCTCAAGGGACATTTTTGAGTCAACTGAGACAATTCAATTGAAATCTGAATAGGGTCTGAGGATGTAGTTGAGTAGGAGGATGTGCTTGTTTCCTTGTTCATAGGAAATGTTGCTAAAATGTTCTGAAGTGATGAGGTAACATATTCTCAAATGTTTCAGAAAGTTCTCTGTACTCTACTTACAACTCTTCTGTAAGTTTGTGATAGTCTGAAAATAAGAACAATTTCTTTTTTAAATTAACAGCTGGCATTTGTTGAGTACTCACTAAGTATAAGGCATTGTAGCCAGTACTTTGCACACGAGCAGGTTCAGTTCCCCAGGAAACTTCTCAGAGTTGCACCTCTACCAAAACAGAGTCATGTGCCCCTCCTCTGCCCGAATAGCAGCCCGAACTCCTCCCCATTAGACCACCGCTCGTTGTCTGTCTGTAATACCTGCCCCCTCCAGTAAGCCCCCTTCTTTGGGGAGGGGAACATTGTTTGACAGCTGGCCAGTGTGGGGATCTGAACCCTTGACCTTGGTGTTATAACATTGTGCTCTAACCAACTGAGCTAACCACCCAGCCCCATGGATAGTAAGTTTTTGAGGGCAAGGATTCTATCCAATTCCTCATTGTGTCCATGGCTCCACCACGGCTCCCAGTACGTGTAAATTCTCAGTACATGCTTGGTGAAGGAAGCACTGAGGCTGGCTCACCACGGTGACTACAGTCAAAAAAAAAAAAAAAAAAGGGAGGCACCATTCTGGGGACGCATGTCTGATACATGACTTCTTTTCAAGGTGGCCCTGGCTCTGGCAAAGGCACACAGTGTGAAAAGCTGGTGGAAAAGTATGGATTTACACATCTCTCGACTGGTGAACTCCTGCGTAATGAGCTGGCATCAGAATCTGAAAGAAGCAAATTGATCAGAGACATCATGGAACGTGGAGATATGGTGCCCTCAGTAAGCAACACCGCCTGCCCCCCAGTGCTGCCTGCACCCCAGAGCTGCCTGCCCTGGCTGGAGGGATATTTGGGGCTGTTGCAATGAGTCTGAGCTGCTGGAACAAAGAAACCCAAAGGGGCAATAACTGTATTTTATTTCCCTCTGCTGTAACAATCCAGTGGCCAGCAGGCCTGCAGCAGAGAGTGCATCTACCCAACCAAGTTGTGCAGGCCCAGGTTCCTTCTTTCTGGTTGCTCTGCCAACCCCTTCAATGTTAGCCTATTTCACATGTTCCCCCAAAACTGATCCCCATTTTAGAGTAAAAATCTTCAAAACAGAGGTGAGTGTGGTGCTGTACAGCCTAGAATTAGAAAGCACTGGAAAATAAAAAATATCATTGTTCTAGTTCTGGGAGATATGATAGCATTATCTTAAATATAGAATTTAAGGATCTTGATATATTGCTTTTGTAATTTAAGTAAAGATATCTCTTTTTATATCTTTTTTATTTTCAAGTCACCATCCATCTCTTAGAAGCTGTATACATGGATATCAGAAAATATTCATCCGTGCTGTAGGTCCTAGGTCCCCTGCTAGGCTATTAGCTAACAGTCCCTATTAGCTAACAGAGCTTTCCGCTTCCTCTTACCCACTTGCAGTCTGCTTCCCACCTGGATGCCAGAACGATCCTGATGAAAGGAAAATACCACTGTAGTTGCCTCTTAGCCAGCCTCTTTGTACCCACTCTGTTTTCCCATAGTTGACTCTTTTCATAGCAGCCAGAGTGATTTCTTTAAAACTTTTATCAAACTGTGTTATTGCCTTCCAAAGTCTCCACACCACACTTACAATGAAATCCAGAGTCCATCCCATGGCTCTGGACTCCAGCGACCTCTCCAAAGCTATTTGCCACCACGCACACAGTGCGCACTCCCATCCAGTCATTGGCCTCCTCGTTGTTCCCCCACAAGCCAGGCTGTTCCTGCCTCAGGACCTTTGCACTTGCTGTTTCCTCAGCCTGAGTACTCTTTCTTCATATATTCAAAGTTTGCTCCTTTACTTCATCCAGATCTCTGCTTAAATGTCATAATTTATCAGAGGCCTTCCCTGCCCACCCTATCTAAAATAGCAGCTCCAGCATTCTATATCTCTTTGCTGTGCTTTAATTTTGTGCCTATAGGTTATCCCTCACTGATTCTTTATTCTAAATTATTTTGTTATCTATTGTCTGCCTTCCTCCCTAGAATATGAGCTTCATGAGGAGTTAATTCACAATTATCTAGGGATAGATTGTCACCACCATGCTTGTGATGGCTGAATTTCCCAAGCCCCTGCCAAAAGCCAGGGAGCCAGAGAACAGGAAATTCCTCCATTTTAGCAGCTGATTTCATTTTTCCTTCACCCATTCCCAAGCTTCCATGTATCCCTACTCCCTTATTTTCCATAAGCACTTGTTAAATCAAAAATTTCAACAGAGAGCAATGTTGCTAGAAAATGCTACTTCACATCTTCTGAAAGTCTTCTCAAGTCAGTGGATGTCAAATTTTGTAAAATATTTACTGGAAAAAAATTAACAGTGAAATTCATCTTATACCATGTTTTGTCTAGCTTTAAACTGCCCTTCCACCTAATTCATGGAGGGCTACCGTGTGAAATATGGCTACCATATTTCATCTAATCTAAGATGCCATTATTTTAAGACACCCCAGTAAAATGTGATCGGTAAGAATGTATCAGTAAGAAAAAACACAAACAATTAAAGTATGCCCCAGCACTGATTGTAAGATACCTACCAATTTCACAGACACTAAAATGTGAGGGAGGAGGTGGAAATGAGACTTAGAATTGATGAAACATGGTGTATTGCTGGCTGCGGTTGATCTTATCCGAACCTCCCTCCCTCCTGAGTGGGGCGACTGAGGGAGACTTGTGATGATGCTAATGCTGTTCGGTGGACGAGCCTGGGCCCTGACCACTCTCCCTCTGCTCCAGGGTGTCGTTCTGGAGCTCCTGAAGGAGGCCATGGTGTCCAGCCTCAGCAACACCCAGGGCTTCCTGATCGACGGCTACCCTCGGGAAGTGAAGCAAGGGGAGGAGTTCGGACGCAGGGTGAGCTGTTGCTATGGGGATCGTTCCAGAAAAAAA
>NW_007726515.1:91366-92607 GCF_000696425.1 Galeopterus variegatus
CCAGCAAAAGACGCAGGGTGGGTTTTGTCATCCCATATTAGGTTGCAGCCCTGTCACCACTGAATCATTCGCTGCAGCCAAAGGCAAAGGAGAAAGAACATGATGACCGGCCCAGCCAGGAGGACCAGGGGAGAGGGGAGGGTGGAAGGGATCTGGGAGCCACACCTGAACCACACAGACTGAGAGAGGGAAGGAAACTGCCCTGGGAAAAGTAGGGATGCCCTTATAAGAAGCCTGGAGATTGGATGCTGGCCAGGCAGTGTCATGCACACCACCCCATCTTCCCACCATCCCAACCTCTCCAACCCCCACTCCCAGTGAAGAGGGCCGGTGGGTCAGGGCCACTTGGGAGGGGCAGGAATTAAAAAGCACTGTAGCTGCCATGTACTGAACCAACACTGGGCCAGGTCTTGTGCCAGACACTATATACATTAGCTGTACTTTTATAGTGTCCAAGAAAGAAAGGTACAATTGTCCCCTTTTGTTAAACAAAGACTAACTTCAGAACCAACAAGAAATTTTTATTTATATAGATATCTCTTTAGACTAGTTTTGAAACATTTTCATGTACGTTCTTTCATTTGACATGTTTTTTAAAATAAACTTTTTAGATAGTTAGGGGAAGTAGTGTCCTCATGTTAAAAGTGATGAATTAAACCCAGGAAGTTTAATGACTTGCCCACAGTCACACAGCTGATGACAGCTTTCTGGTAAGTGACAACTGCTGATAGGACAAAGATTTTGGGGGACTATCCATCTCTAACACTGCAGCATTGATTAAGGTGAATTATATGTGTGTGTCTCCTGAGGTTTACTTGGACCTCCTTCTGAGCCTCTGTTTCATTTAACTTCCCCAGGTGGTATCTAAATATTTAAAGGACAATTGTTCACCTTCCCCTGCCTTTCCTGCTTACAACCAGAGTCAAAGAAAAAATTCCCAGGTCTAGTTGTCAAGGGTGGACCCTGCACTGACCCTGGCTGTTCCTTGGCCCCAGAGCCCCCATGAACCAGGAGAGGGTAGGCAGGGAGAAGTGGATTTGTGTAGCCATCACCACCATCCATCTCCAGAACTCTCTTGGTCTTGCTAAACTGAAACTCTATACCCATAGAACAGTAACTCCCCATTCCTCCCTACCCCTGCCCCTGGCAACCACCATTCTACTTTCTGTCTCTATGAATTTGACTACTCTTGGTACCTCCTGCAAGTGTAAACATACAGATTTGCACTTTTGTGACTGGCC
>NW_007726515.1:93242-99592 GCF_000696425.1 Galeopterus variegatus
TTGTGTAGCCATCACCACCATCCATCTCCAGAACTCTCTTGGTCTTGCTAAACTGAAACTCTATACCCATAGAACAGTAACTCCCCATTCCTCCCTACCCCAGCCCCTGGCAACCACCATTCTACTTTCTGTCTCTATGAATCTGACTACTCTTGGTACCTCCTGCAAGTGTAAACATACAGATTTGCACTTTTGTGACTGGCCTATTTCACTTAGCAAAATGTCCTCAGGGTTCATTCATGTTGTAGCATGTCTCAGGATTTCCTTCCTTTTCCAGGTTGAATAACATTCCATTGGACGTATATGCCACATTTTGATTATCCATTCATCCATCAGTGGAGACTGGGGTTGCTTTCACCTTTTGGCCTTTGTGAATAATGCTGCTATGAGCATGGATGTACAAATATTTGCTCAAGGTCCTGCTTTCAGTTCTTTTGGGTATATACCCGTTAAGTGGAGTTGTTGGATCATATGGCAATTCTATTTAAATTTTTTGAGGAGCCACCGTACTATACATATACGTACATACTGACAGCCACAGTAACTACCGTTTTACATTTCTACCAACAATTTCCCCTCACCAACACTTATTTTCTGTTTTTTTTAATAATAGGCTTCATAAAAGATGTGAGATAGTATCTCATTGTGATTTTGATTTTCTTTTCTCTAATGATTAGTGATGTTGAGCATTTTTTCATGTACTTTTTGGCAATTTTTATGTCTTCTTTGGAGAAATGTCTATTCAAGTCCTTTATCCATCTTCTAATTAAGTGGTTTGCTGTTTGTTATTGTTGAGTTGTAGGAGTTCTTTATATATTCTAGATGTTAACTCCTTATCAGATATATAATTTGCAGATTATTTTCTCCCATTCCATCAGTTGCCTTTTCACTATTTTGATTGTGTCCTTTGATACACAGTTTTTGATTTTGTTATAGTCCAATTTCTCTATTTTTACTTTTATTGCCAATGCTTTTGTTGTCATGTCCAAGAAATCATTGCAAATCCAATGTCATGAAGCTTTTCCCCTATATTTTCTCCTAAGAGTTTTGTAGTTTTAGCTCTTCTATTTAGGTCTTTTGATCCAGTTTGAATTAATTTTGTATAAGGGTCAAATTTCATTGTTTTGCACGTGGGTGTCTAGTTTTCCCAGCACCATTTGTTGAAAAGATGGTTTTTCCCCATTGAATGGTCTTGGCACCCTTGTCCAAAATCATTTGACCATATGTATGTGAGGGTTTATTTCTGGCCTTTCTAGTCTGTTCCATTGGTCTATGTGTCTGTCTTTATGCCAGTGCCACATGGTCTTGGCACCCTTGTCCAAAATCATTTGACCATATGTATGTGAGGGTTTATTTCTGGCCTTTCTAGTCTGTTCCATTGGTCTATGTATCTGTCTTTATGCCAGTGCCACACAATTTTGATTACTGTAGCTTTGTAGTAAGTTTCGAAATCAGGAAGTGTGAGACCTCCAACTTTGTTGTGCTTTTTCAAGATTGTTTTGGCCTTTGAGGTCCCTTGAGATTCTGTATGAATTTTAGGATAAATATTTCTATTCAAGCCAAAAAAAAAAAAATCCACTGGGATTTTAATAGGGATTGCATTAAATCTGTAGATAATTTTGGGTAGCAATGAATCTTAATGATATTAAGCCTTCCATAGATTGTTATACATTTCTGTTTATTCTAGTCTTTTAGCCAGTGTCAAGACTGTGGATGAAGTCCCTGGAGATACACTCTGAAAAACTGAGAAACAAGGGCATTTTTCCTACACCACCTCAGAATCAGGGTCTGTGCAAGGCTGGGGGCTTGAGGGGAGACACAAAGATGAGGAAGGTGTGCTCCAGCCCTGAGGAGCTCCCTGCCTAGTGGGAATTGGCAGTTGTGTAAACACAACACCAAAATACACTGGGAGATGTGCTCTAAGTGCTGCAGGGTCAACAGTGTTTATTGAGGTTCAGGCTTGAGGGTGGTAGCATCCTACCAGGGGATTTCACACTTAAGTTCACTTGCCTGTGAACTTCAGGTCAGTAGAGCCTCAGGAGGGCCACTGGGAAAGTCAGCACAGGCATATACTTGCTTGGAAGTGCTGGAGAAAGATATTTTTAAAGGTCTTCTTTTAAAAATTGCTCTCAGAGGTAGTAGAATATTCTTTTGAAGCCCCCAAATGGTCAAGGATAAGATGTATAGTAAATATAGGTTCTCTCTCTCTCTCTCATTTATGGCAACTACTGGGTACAGAAAGTGACAAAATTATAATCCTTATCCCTCTTTTGGGGATTTTTAAACTGGGTCTGAAGGCAAATCTGAGAACTTAGGTCTATGGGGTTCCAAACCATTTTGAGCAATGAATGCACTGCTGGAACCCATCCATGTAGAGCCTCCCAAGGTAATATCTTTAAAGCACATCACTCATGTGGCCTGAAGTTCAAAACTCTGGATTTTTATCTCTGCCATATGTTAGTGTGGCCCTCAACTTCAAATTCCACCTCTGTAAAATTGTATAATAATACCTGTCAAGTCCTATTTAAAGGATTTTGTGAACATTAAATGACATAACATACATAAATGTGTTTCCCAGGCTATAAACGTCTATAAAATAATATCTAGTTTAGGATCACTCATTTTTTAATCACCCCTTATACAAACATTTAAAACCCATGCTCCGTCACCCCTTCCTCCTTTGCACTATAAACGTCTATAAAATAATATCTAGTTTAGGATCACTCAATTTTTAATCACCCCTTATACAAACATTTAAAACCCATGCTCCGTCACCCCTTCCTCCTTTGCTTATAACCCAGTTTGGGTGGGTTCAGGGCTTTATACAGCCAAGTGGTCTGTCCCCTGGCCTTTGGGTAAGTATGAATTCAAATCATTCATATGATTTCCCCTCCCATTATGGTCCCCATTCAGACAGGTTTTAGAATGTGGACACAATTCACCAGAAATCTAGCTAGAATTAAGGAAGAATAAGCCTAACTAGAACTAAGGAGCAAGAAAGAGTCATCAGCATGGTGACTGGACAGTTTCAATCAATGCTAAAATTCATGATGCCACATCAAAAAACATGCTAGTGCCCCATTTCATTACCGAACCAATGACCCTTGAGCTGTTTAGATATCTACAAAGATAGTCTTTTACATGCTGCTGAGAGTTGCTCACAAAGACCAAGAGTGACATTAGTTTGTCCTTGGGTACAGTAACTTTAGAAGACTCTAGCAGCAGTTAGGTAGGTGTGCAAGCAAACACATCCAACCCTCCAAATGAGCACCTGCTTTAAACCTGAGCAGAAGAACAAAGATGCTACAAACATAGACTGAGCTACTCTTGACTCATTTATGCCCTGCAGGGACTCCATCATTTGTACAGTTCCCTCCAAACTACAGACAAGAAATTAATTTGAAATTTGGGTAGAGTGACATCATGAAGACAGTGGAAAAGATGATTTCCAGCATCGCTCCTCATTCAGGAGCAGAATGAGAAACTTGACAAAGGAGTAGAATCAATTTTAAAAAACCAAATAGAAATTCTAGAAATAAAGAATACATTATCTGAATTTAAAAACTCAATAGAGGGCCGGCCCGGTGGCGCACTCGCCGAGGGTTCGGATCCCATGTGGAGACCGGTTCCTGCTCGCTGGTTGAGCGTGGTGCGGTTGCAACACCAAGGGTTGCGATCCCGTTGCCGGTCAGTGAAAAAGACAAAAAGGAAAAAAAAAAACCTCAATAGAAAGCTCCAACAACAGACTTAATCAAATGCAGGAAAGAATCAGTGAGCTCAAAGATAAAACATAAGAAATTGTCCAATCATAGGAGCAAAAAGAAGAAAGAATAAGAAAAACTGAAACAGAAATGCAGCAAATATGGGACTCCTTCAGGTGAAATAACCTCCACATAATTGGTATACCCAAAGGAGAGGAAAAAGGAAGAGATGTAGAAAGTGTATTCAAGAAAAAAATGGCTGAAAATTTCCCAAGTATGGAAAAAGATGACAGCATCCAGGTACAGGAAGTCCAATCATAGGAGCAAAAAGAAGAAAGAATAAGAAAAACTGAAACAGAAATGCAGCAAATATGGGACTCCTTCAAGTGAAATAACCTCCACATAATTGGTATACCCAAAGGAGAGGAAAAAGGAAGAGATGTAGAAAGTGTATTCGAGAAAAAAATGGCTGAAAATTTCCCAAGTATGGAAAAAGATGACAGCATCCAGGTACAGGAAGCCCAGAGGTCACCAACCAAACTCAGTCCAAGGAGGCACACCCCAAGGCACATAGCAAGTTATCAAAAACAAGAGACACAGAAGGAAGATTGAAGGCAACAAGAGAAAAGAAACACATAACATTCAACAGAGCCCCAATACATCCCTCAGCAGATTTCTCAGTAGAAACCCTTCATGGCAAAAGGGAATGGGAGGATATATTCAGAATGCTGAAGAAAAAAGACTGTCAGCCAAGAATTCTCTATCTAGCAAAGTTAACCTTCAAATATGAAGGAGAAACAAAGTCTTTCCCAGACAAACAAAAGCTAAGGGAATTCATCAACACTAGACCTGCCTTACAAGAAATGCTGAAGGGAGTTCTTCAATCTGAAAAAAAGACAATGCTAAGGAGGCGCAGGAAAACATTCGAAGGTACATAACTCATTAAGTTCACGGACAACATCAGAATACTCCAATGTCGTAAGGGTGGTGAATAAACCACTTACATCCTTAGTATGAAGACTAGAGGACAAACCTAACAAGACAGTTACACAGACAACAGCCATATAAGAGACAGGCAGTATTAAAAGGTGTAAACTGAAAAAACAGATTGTCAAAAAGTAGGAGGGAATGATGCCAAAGCATACAGTGGGCTTTGTTTTTTTCTTTTTTCTTACCTATCGAAGTTAATTTATTAGTCTAGAATAATTTTTTATAACTATAACATGTTTTTATAAGCCTGGTAGTATTGATAACACAAAAACTTGGAAGAGACATACTAAAAATAAATAGCGAGAAATCAAAATGTAAACCTAGAGAAAACCACTCAACCACAAAGGAAGACAGTAAGACTGGGGGGAAAAAAGGAAAAAAGGATCTATAAAACAACTGCAAAAAAAATAGCAAAATGGCAGGGACGAGTCCCTGTATATCAATAATAATCCTAAATGTAACTGGATTAAATGCCCCAACTAAAAGACACAGAGTGGCTGAATGGATTATAAAACAAGAACCAACAATATGCTGCCTGCAAGAAACTCACTTAACCAATAAAGACACATATCGGTTGAAATGAAGGGATGGAAAAAGATATTTCATGCAATGGAAAGCAAAAAATAGCAGGAGTAGCTAGCTATAGTGACATCAGATAAAATGGACTTCAAGCCAAGGAAAGTAAAAAAAGATAAGGAAGGTGTATACACCAGGGAATACTACTCAGCTACTAAAAAAAAAAAAAAAAAGATAGTCTATCATTTGCCCCAAAATGGACAGAACTAGAAACCATCATGTTAAGTAAAGTCAGACACAAAAAGACAAATACCACATGATATCACTCATGTAGAATCTAAAAACAAAAGTGGTTCTCGTACAAATAGAGAGTAGAATAATGGTTACCAGAGGCCAGTGCAGGGGTGCAGGGGGAGAGAGAGGAAAAGTGGTGGAGTAATGGTACAAAACTTTGCTGTGTACCCTAAGTGAGTCATTGTGCGGTGTATGCATGTATTGAAACAACATATTGTACCCCACAAACGTGTACAAGTAAATGTTAAAATATTTTGAATACAAATAAAATAATAAAATGTAAAAAAAAAAAAATTTTTTTTTTAAAGATAAATATGGAAATCCGATGTTCCTCACAGATTCCGAGCAATCCACTTGGTCACGAGCAGAGTGAGTGTTTCTTGCTCATGAAACTACACTCATGCCTGTGAGTGGTTTTAAAGCCTACAGAAATCTCACCACCCTTTTTGTGTCACAGAGACCGATGATGGGATCATCTGTCATCTGAAAAAAAATCCAGTTGTTAGTTAGGGCTGATACTTTTGCGTACCCGTAGCTGAATTTTCTGAGATACAGGCCTTTGAGAATTTGCTTTGCTACTGTAAATGACATCACTAAAGACCAAACACAGACTAATATCCACAGCTTAGGGGTAAGTCACCATGTGGTTTTTTATTACCTTCCTATCTTCTATTCCCAAGGCTGGTCTTCCCAGCCCCCACACTTGAGTGAATGATCTGTGCCTTCAGTGTTCATCATGGTATATTGGGGAAGGGTGTGTGCGTGTGTGCATGTGCGTGTGTGTGTGTGTGCGTGCGTGTGTGTGTGTGTGTGTGTGTGTGTGTGTGTGTGTGTGTGTGTGTGTGTGTG
>NW_007726515.1:99655-108317 GCF_000696425.1 Galeopterus variegatus
GTGTGTGTGTGTGTGTGTGTGTGTGTGTGTGTGTGTGTGTGTGTGTGTGTGTGTGTGTGTGTGTGTGTGTGTGTGTGTGTGTGTGTGTGTGACAGGGCAGAAGGAATATGAGGGAGGAGTTGGCATTTCTGACCACCATCCCCAGCCTGGTTACAGTGACTTTGATATTAACAGGCCTGTATTCAGAGCCTGGCTTTGTAACTCCGACTGGTAGGCAAGTCATTTAATTTTGCATATCTCAATTTCCTCTTCTGTAAAATGTTAAGTTAAAAATACCTATCTTAATGATGGTTGGAAGGATTGGATGGGATGCCTTTATACATTTGTAAGTCTATGGTATTCAGTAAATTTTACAGTTTTTTAAAAACTAGTGTGTATTTTTTCTGACTATAGAAATAAAAATTTTATAGCTATGATACAATACACAAAAGTATAAAACAGAGAATAACCAACCACCCAGAGATAACACCTATTAACATTTGGATGTATGTTCTTCCAGTCTTTGTTCTGTCCATTTCATATAGTTAAAATCATACAGAATCTACAAATAATAGCTGTTATTTTGTGAGCACTTAAAATGTTCCAGGAACTGAACGAGATGCTTTCCATATGTCATTAGATTAATCTTTACAATCCTACTCAGTAGGTGTGATTACCCCCATTATATAGATGATTATTATTTTGAGGAGAGCTATGCACTTAGCCTGGCTGCCTTGTATGAAACTGAAATGCTTTCCTGTATTAACCCACTCTCATACTCAACAACAGCCGAACTAAACACGTACCAACAGAGGTAAAAGGCACGGGCTTGCTCTTGGCTTTTTCCTCCCAGAGGACTCTTAGCTGAAATTCCACCCTCAGCCAGAATATGCATATAGTTTTCCTGGGTGTGTGAATGATGCCGTTACTGTCTCTCTGCCTGACTGTTCTTTTGTTTTTGTTGTTGGTGGTTGGCCTTAAGGGGATCCGAACCCTTGACCTTGCTGTTATAACACCAGGCTCTAACCAACTGAGCTAACTGGCCAGCTCCTGCTGGACCATTCTTAACTATCTCATAACACTTTTCATCTACAGAGTCAGTGATTCTGTTTAAAAATGTGTTCTAATCTTCAGAATGAACTCATAACAAAAAAGGATGTGAGCCTGGCCAAGGGAATGTCTAGTTGATGTGTTGTCGTTGTTTGGAATTGTGGGGAGCCTTGGGGGCCGCTTAGGGATTTTCCCCTGAGGTTTTCCTGCATCGTCTTCTGACTCCTGGTTCGCTGTGGAACTTTGGGCTGTGGGATGGCGGGCTGGAGGCAGAAGAGGTGCTGGCAGCGGGTGGTGGGGTTCCTGTTAGGGCTGTGTGTTCGGGAGAGCTGGAATGACTCACATACTCCCCCTTAGTGAGGTTCCCCAAGGGAACAGACCTCAGGGGTGATGGCAAATGAGAAACAGAGAAGCCTGGGGGGGGGGGCTCTGACTCTTTCTAAACCCAAATCTGACCACCAGGGGATTTTATACCTCAAGGGGATTATGTTGCTAGGCCCACGTTAAATTTATTAGCACCTTAAATTTATTGAAATTAGTTAGGCACTTTACATGTATTAACTCATTTAATCTTCACAATAGACCTGTGAGGTAGAAAGTATTATTATCCTCTTCTTTAAATGAGAAAACTGAGGCACACACAGAGAACAAGATAGCTGTCATTCTCAACAGAAAGGAGCCCACTGGTAAACACGGCCTAACCTGTGTCCTGACTTAATCAGAAGAAAACTAAGGTGGGGGTCAGAGGGGAGCAGGGCCAACTTCTCCTCCCCTCCACCTGCTGGAATTACCAAGGCAAAGCCATTATCACAAGTCCACTGATGCTGACATCCTCCACCTGGCGGGCTGCCCTCATGCCCTGGGGACCACAAGGCTGAGTGCTGATCCTAACTAGATCCCAAGGGGCAGCAAGAGCCAGCTTCCAAAAAATCACACAGGCAAGTCGGCACCCAACACTGTCCACTTTCTTTTCCGCTGCCCGCCCTCCTCTCTGGCTCCTTGTGGCCCACCAGGCATCTGCCGGAGCCCCATTCTGAGGGCCCTGGCTCTCTCCACCAGGGTGAAGTCATCAGACTTTGGAGTTACACGCAGCAGGTCTGCCATTAACTAATTCTTAGTGACCATGGGCAAGTTAGCCTCTGGAGCCTCCATTTCCTTAAAGTGGGTATAATAACACCACCCAGCAGGAGGACTGAAGGATTTAAGGGATGGCTGTAGGTAATGCCCATAGCCCGGTGCAGTTAGCTGCTGAAATGTTGCTTGTAGGACCTCATCAGCACTTCCAAGGGCACTTGTACACTAATAGAGGTCCCCTGAATACCAAAGTCCATGAAGTGATGCTGGTGGCGGAATTCCAGCAATTCCAGCAGGGTGATGTTGGGGCAGGGCATTGTCCCCAGGTCTCTGTGATTCATTCTGACAAGAGTATCTGCTGTCCTGTTCACTTAATGTTAGAGGCTAACCACAGTCCAGTGATGAAGGGGCAGAGCGCGGAGCCAGAGAGCAACTCCAAGGGACTTTCTAAAGGCATACAAGTGCATCAAAGCATTTTGAAAAAAAGTTAAAATGGTATTTCATTCAAACATTTCAAAAACCGATGTGGTTCAGATCACTTCTAAATGGGATGACTTCTCAATAGCTTTTCATATAGGAACAGAATGCTGATTTCAGGAGAAATGGGTTAGGTCAAACCCCATAGATTTGGCACAAGGAAGTGGCTTGGTAGAGCAGTTTCTGAAACTATTATGTTGTGAAGAATCACCTAGAGATCTCTTTAAAATGCAGACTCTGATTTAGTAGGTCAGATGTTATGCCTGAGACTTTCATTTCTAACAAGCTCCCAGATGATATGTGGTCCATGGACCACACTTTGGGAATCAATATGGAAGAAGAAGCTACCTCTCTGCCCACACTTATTTCGGTCCAGAGGATCATTTAGCCAGCTCCTGCTCAGCCACACATAACCTCTATTTGTACTAAATGAGTCCATGGATTATCTTTTCTGTCCCCAAGAATGGCCCGAAAATGATTCCACAAAGGGAAAAATCGCCTGGCCACCTCATGCAGCCCTAACCACATACTGTTTCAGGGAGCAGACCTCTCTGTAACTAACTTTAAGCTGCCTCCCAAGCTTGCCCTCTGCTGGTAGACAAGGGCCATTTTCTCCTAGATCTCACCCCAACCTCTCTTTCTACTCAAATTAATAGAGACAGAAAAGTTGCATGACATAGTCCAGAGGTTTATTTCATTCTTGCCGATTTTGGAGAATTTTTCCACTCTGTTCCTTAAAGTCCACCCCTCAGAGAGGGTAGATAAATGTTTGATCAGCACTTACTAGCAATTCATGTTTCTGTGCATTCCCTAGACATTCTTGCTGACCCCCCTCCTGAGCACTTTCTACAAAGGGCTGACAAGCCTTTGTTTACTCACAGCCTGAACATGGCAAGGTCAGAAGGGAGCAATGTTTCCTTCTGACCCAGGGTTGGAGTTGGCAGTGGAGGCAAAGTTGCTATGGCCCAGAGACACCAGGGACAAAAGAAAAGTTAAGAGAAAGATGAGGAGATTCCTATCACAGATTGTGTCACCATCATTCATTCATTAAGACATTTCTTAGTCCACATCCTGTATGCGTGACTTGAGACCAGGAATGGAGGATTCCTAACCCCTGTACACAGAGCCTAGGAGAAAAGCATAATAGCAAATACTTATTGTTTGCTGTATGCCAAGCAGCATATGTACATGACCTTATTTAATTGTATTTAATCCTCACAGCAATCCTATGGTCATCCTCACTGTACAAATGAGAAAATTGAGGTGCAGAGAAGTTGGGTGACACTTTTAGTTAATAATGAAGCCAGGTGGTTTAATAGAACAACTTGTTATTCTCTTTCATGGTTCTGGAGGTTGAAGGGCTCCTCTGGCTGGTTCTCACTTGTGATTCCTTATACGGTTGCAGTCCGATAGTGACTAAGGCTGAGTAAACATGTTTGGAGGAGGGGCTGGGATATCTAAAACAGCTGGATTATTCTCTTTCATGGTTCTGGAGGTTGAAGGGCTCCTCTGGCTGGTTCTCACTTGTGATTCCTTATACGGTTGCAGTCAGATAGTGACTAAGGCTGAGTAAACATGTTTGGAGGAGGGGCTGGGATATCTAAAACAGCTGGGTACTGGTTGGGCACCTCTGTCCACATGGCTTCTCCACACGGCTAGCTTGGGCTTCCTCACAGCTTGGTAGTCTCGGGGTGTTGGGACATCTTAGATGGTAGCTGGCTTCCCCTGCTGCAAAACCAGACAGAAAATGCAAAATTTCTCATGGCCTAGCCTCTAAAAGCATGTGGTGTCATTCCTGCTATAGTCTGTTGGTCAAAGCACTTACAGTTCAGTTCAGAGCCAGGGGAATGGGGTGGAGCAACGGGCTCTGTCTCTCAGTGGGGAGCAGCTACAAGTAAAGCGAGGTGAGGGATTGAGGAAGTCCACCTGGAGACAAGTCCTCACACCAGGATTTGCCCCTAAGCAGCCTGACTGCAGACTGTGTGCTCAACCATTATGCTGTACTGATACGTGCACACACACGCATACCCCGAGATAGTCATAGCCACAGTACGCTATGATGATAATATATGATAGAATGGTAGGAAAAGTGATTAGCTCTGCCTCAGTAGGTCAAGGAAGGCTTCACACAGGAGGAAACATCCCACGCGCACACACTCACTCCCGCTAGTGTGGAGGACAGGTTATTAAATTCCACACAGTGGGATTTCTGACCGTGTTGTGCTCCCCCACCCCTTAGATTGGAGACCCACACTTGGTGATCTGCATGGACTGCTCGGCAGACACCATGACCAACCGCCTTCTCCAGAGGAGCCAGAGCAGCCCGCGCATGGACGACACCACCAAGGCCATCGCCAAGCGCCTCGAGACCTACTACCGAGCATCCATCCCCGTGATCGCCTACTATGAGACAAAAACACAGCTACAGAAGGTGAGTCATTTCACTTTCCTCCTCTCACATGAGCCAGTTACTTTTTTTTTTTCAAGAGAGAAGAGAAAAAGCCAAGAAATTTTTAGTTTGGGGATCTGAGAATTAGAGCTTCATACAGCTGCAAAATTTGGACCATAATATGAGTCCCTGACTCAGCTCACTTTGGTCTCAATCAAAATCAAATATCTGTCATCTCATAGACTATAAAAAGTTGGTCATATAATTTTCCCAGATGCCACTACAGTTGCTGAAAATGACTCCTTTTTCCAAGAAAGAGAAGGGAGGGAGGGGCGGGGGTGGCAGAGGCAGGGCTGAGACGGCTCTGTGCTGGCTTTCTGGGTGGCCTCTAGATCTCAGCGGAGCAGGATAGTCCAGAAGGTCTCTTCTGGATCTAAGATTCGACGCCTTTGTATTTCTAGAGTTTTACTTAGTTCATAATTGGCACTTGGCTCCTTTGTCTCAATTTCTTATCTGGGGGGAGCAGCATCTGGGGCCAGGAAAGCAGGTAATTTGGTGACACACTGAAGACACTGTGGGGACATGGGTAGTCTCAGCTTAAGGATCATGAGCTCTAATCCATGCTGAGTCACCATGAACTTCATGAATCCAGAAAAACTGCCCAATCCGCATTCTGTCCCTCATTTCATAAATATGTGTCAGGCACCCATGGTTCATTCATTGCCCTAGTGGTCCTGAGGCAGATACCAGGATGTGGTCCTTGCACTCCTGCAGAACTTATGGTCTTGGTAGGGGACATAAACAAACATGTGATCACAGTATGGGGTTAAAGCAAGCATGGAGGGAGTTATCAGGGCCTTTTCATCCAGTCTAAGGGGACAAAAAGTTATCCAGAAAGTTGCCTGAGGCCAGGTGGCAGGGAGAGGGGGGGTGTGAGGGAAGCAGGACACTCCACACAGAAGAAGCTCCAAGTGACAAAGTTCAGAGGGGCCAGTCACTCAGCTTGGCTGTGACTTAAAGTGCCAAGGAAAAGGACAAGCAATGTGAATAGATAGGCGAGCAAGGACCAGCTCAAAATGCACCTCATGTAAATAACTGTCTGTGGGTGATGGGGACTGACCAGGGGGACAGGCACAATCAGGGTTTCAATCTAGGAAGCTCACTCCATCAGCCTTATGGAGAATGGATCCTGAGCAAGTAAGACTGGGAGGCCACTGGGAGCTGGGACAGCAGTCCGAGAACGAAATCCTGAGGGCCCAAACCAGAGTGGGGAGAGTGGGGATCTACCTCTTGCTATTCACAGGAGACATCAATCAATAAATAACACTTGTCTCTGAGGCAGCTACATTATCAGTTCCTTGCAGAAAACCAGTGATAATGAATCCTTATCTTTTAAACCTGTTAATGGTCCATTTTCCAGAATCCTAAGAAGCCCTGGTATAGAAATCTGAAAGATGCCTCTTGATTTAACTTAGGGATATCATATATGTGGCACGAGAGCCATCATCCCCTTCGGTATCCATGGCAGCCATTGCTAATTCATCCCAGCATTCTTTCCTGCAGGACCCAGATGTGGCCTGAGAATGTTTGTCAACGCAGCACTCCAGGCAGTCACTACCGATTCATAAGACTTGATGTGCAACAGGAAACCTATTTGTTGTGCTTTGTGTAACCTCTGGTTGCCACATAAAACAAAGACTTAGATCCTTAAAAACAAACAAACAAAAAACACATTCCATAAGAGCAAGGTCTTAAGAATTCAGAGCTGCAAAGGCTTTTCCGAGACTTTGTGTAACCTCTGGTTGCCACATAAAACAAAGACTTAGATCCTTAAAAACAACAACAACAAAAAAAAAACACATTCCATAAGAGCAAGGTCTTAAGAATTCAGAGCTGCAAAGGCTTTTCCGAGATTAGGTAGTCCAGTGATTTCCACCTTTTGTGCAGCCTGGAACACACACGGAAATTATCCAGGTAGAAGCAAATGTCTTCCACTTTCAAGATTTGTAAGGGTGAGAAATCCCTAAGTAATTCAGGATTTAACCACTCTCAGAAAATCCCTTTTATCTCTCCCTTGAATTATTCTAACCTGAATTCTACAAACTTACAAATGATTGCACATGGATACAGGGCTAAGAGTTCTCAGATAAATCTGATTTCTGAACTTCTCCTTAGAACTTTCTAAAGTAGTGGGAAAGGAAGTTTCCAGTCCCCTTTGGCTCATTTCTTAAGCTTCCCCTGCATTTTGGAGGTGATGGCCACTGGGCCTATGGAGAAGTAACATTTATGATCCACTCTGCAAATATTCAAAACTGCTTTTGCCAGGACCACAGAGCAGTGTAGGCTCCAGCCCTAAAGACTCCCAGAGGGCCTCCGGGGGAAACTGCTGCATCCCGCTGCCTCTGCCCAGCGCCATCTCCTGCCCACACAGCTGCAGAAATAAACAAGCCTCCCACTCACATGCCCAGTGTAGGCACAAGTGCTGGGCCCAGGAAGGCGAGAACCGTCTGCAGGTCCCCATGGGGTCTGCCAGCAGCAAGGGCTAGAGGGAGGATTGGAGGAGAAGCACAGGTGGGCACAGGGTTGTTTGCCATTGGAGAAGGAGAAAGCCTCAGTCCCTCTCTGTTCTCTGGCCTCCTGGGCTTTTGCACCTTCCTCTTGCACCAGCTTGACCTCCCCCTGTTTTCTAAGTGACAGCCCTTGTTCCTGTCATGCTCATTGGCTTGTTGGCCCCTCCTCCCCTTCTCCTTGGTTTACTGAGCCCAAGACAGCACCACTCACCCTGGTGGGCTTCTGGGTCATTTAAGGAGTTTTCTTTAAACCAGGAGAGGGTGGTGAGTGCACTTCAAGAATGCAAGTGAGACAAAGCAGCTCAGTGAGATTGAGTTAGGAATTAGAGCTGCACTGCCGGGCACAGGGTTGTTTGCCATTGGAGAAGGAGAAAGCCTCAGTCCCTCTCTGTTCTCTGGCCTCCTGGGCTTTTGCACCTTCCTCTTTCACCAGCTTAACCTCCCCCTGCTTTCTAAGTGACAGCCCTTGTTCCTATCACGCTCATTGGCTTGTTGGCCCCTCCTCCCCTTCTCCTTGGTTTACTGAGCCCAAGACAGCACCACTCACCCTGGTGGGCTTCTGGGTCATTTAAGGAGTTTTCTTTAAACCAGGAGAGGGTGGTGAGTGCACTTCAAGAATGCAAGTGAGACAAAGCAGCTCAGTGAGATTGAGTTAGGAATTAGAGCTGCACTGCAGCCCAGCCTGGGCAGCCCAGAAATGGTCCACAAGCACCTCCATCAGGCCTCTGCCCAGTGGTGCTGACATTGAGTCCATCAGCAGATGCCCCAGCCCCAGGCCAGCCAGCCCTTTTGGCCACAGATAGCCAAAGTGCAGCAAGATTTCTAGTAATGGTCATTTAAAAAGCAAAGAAGACATTATACAAACTCTGCCTTGTTCTTTATGTCCTATTATGTCATAAAGGTATAATAAACATAGAAGTCTGTGTAATGCAAATGCATTCTTTATGTCCTTATTATGCCATCAAGGTATAATAAAGATAGAAGTCCATGACTTTGTCTTCCTCCCGCTCATAAAGCAAAACTTTGCTCTGCATCTGAGAAAGTATTAGAACAGATCTTTTCTCTGTTCCATCCCCTTCCCCTGTGCACTTGGGGCAGACACCATTAATCATTCCTGGCACTT
>NW_007726515.1:108906-112308 GCF_000696425.1 Galeopterus variegatus
TTTTTTTTTTTTTTTTTTTTTTCAGAAACCCCCGTTTGTTTTAAGATGACTCATCTTCTGTGCAGGTTATCTATTATGTGTAACAAGCCATGCCAAAATTTAGTGGCATGGAACAACAATCATTATTTGATACTCATGGCTTCTGTGCATCAGGAATTTGGACAAAAGCCCAGCAGAGATGGCTCCTCTCTGCTCTGTGGTTTGGGGGGCTCAGCTGAACTGACTGGAATCGGTAGAGATGACTCGAAGAGCTGGGAGCTACCACAGTCGGGGCTGGTGTGTCCACTTAAAGATGGTTCTTCGTGCACACGTCTGGCGCCTGAGCTGGGAGGGCTGAGCTGGCACTGTCATCCTGAGTACCTACACGGGGCCACTGTCGCAGGGCCTGCGCTTCTCACAGCACCGCTGCTGTTATCCTCTGACAGTGAGGACTCCCTGTGGTGTGAGGCTGTGTCACATTTCAAGTGTTCAGGAGCCACATGTGGCTCGTGGCTACCATATTGCACCGTTCTAGACTGTCCTAGGAAGTGTGAACTGAATATTGCAAGTACTGGCAGGAACCACTGGGTAACTTTAAACAGGAAAATGACAGACCGGATGTTTTGGAAAGGTCACTGTTAAGAAGGAGGGTTTTTTTTCACATCTGTGAAAAGATCTGTTAGTCAAATTAGAACTTCAGACAGAACAGAGAGGAGGAGGAAAAAGAAGGAAAGAAAGTACCACGGAACATTTTAAGTGGACAAACTGTACGCCCTTTCGGAACTCCTATTTATGGCAAAGCCATTAATATGCAGATTATAATTCATCCTGATATTTTTGCTAAAGCTTGTTATTAAATCTATCTAAAGGCAAGGTATATAGTCCTCCTTCTTTCTGTGGCCCTGGAGTGAGGAGAAGTGTGTGGCCTGGCTGGACACGGGAACTGGATGTCTCCCCAGGAGCAGTCTTTTGCCTACCCCTAGCTTTTGAAAAATGCATCTAGTGATTTGCCCCTGGCTGTGCACAGGTGCTACATGTTAAGGCCGTTGCCTTGGCTGAGCCGCTGCTGTTATCCCCTGGCAGTGAGCGCTCCCTGTGGTGTGAGGCTGTGTCTGGTTGAACAGAGGACAAGATTAGAAGAGGAAGATGGTGGCACATAGATAATGATGCTAAACTACTGTGTGACAGCTTGGGTTTGTCCCAGAAGCCCCATGGAGCCGATACATGAAAAACAAAAATGTAACTCAAGCAATGTTTTGAACGGTGTGAGAAAATTCAGAAAAAACACACCTAGATACAGGCAGTGTTTGAACCAGCCAACTGTTTTGTGATTTACAGATTGATGGAAGTGCAGAGAACGAGCAGACAACGTGCAATCCCACAGCCATGTGACTGCTTTCCTAATTTAGCAGAATGTTCTGCTGATGGTTGGGCAGAAATATGGCCACTGACTGATCTACTTTTCCTTCCAGAAGTCAAGTGAAAGCTCAAAAATTTGCTATTTCCTGGTCACTTGCTTTTAGTTTTTTAATAAAAGAATCTTTTTTCTATAGTGACCAGGACATCACACACTTCAGGATTTTAAATCAAGTCTCAGACCAAAAAGGGTAAATTCTTAAAGTCAGGAACAAATCTACTTACCTCATTTTCAATTAAACTAAATACATTAAAACTTCATACATTCTGACTTTGCTGATTAGAACTGGAGATCTTTTGGGAAAAGGCCACCATTCATGGGAAAAGTGGGTTGCTGTAAATCAATATTATAAGCATTGATTATAGAGTGATCACACCTTGTGTTGAAGGACATATTACTCTCAAGTTTGCACAATTGCTGAGGAAGTCTCACTCACACGAAACAATATGCTAATTACACAGGATTCTTCTCTGTTCACTAAGGATGTTAAATGCTGGCACTTAAATTTTGGTTTAAATTTGCAAATGTAGGGCTGGCTAGTTAGCTCAGTTGTTTAGCGTGGCCTTGATAACACCAAGGTCCAGCCCACCCCAAAATAAATAAATTTGCTAAAGCTGTAAGAACGAAGAATAGTTCTTCTAACTTAGCACTTAGTTACTTAGTTCTTTTCCACTACCTTTGAGTTTCAGTTATACAAGAGTACTTCAAAAAGTTTGCAGAAAAACAAAATTAAAAGATAATATAAATCTTTCCGTGAACTTTTTGAAGACCCCTCACATATGAAAGTACAAAACTCACTTATTCTCTTAAAACATTCTCCACACAGGAATTAGATGAGCAGGGAGACTCCACTTTGAGATTAAGAAAGAGTCAAGGTAACCTGTGGAGAACCAAAGGAGAAATTTGGTATACAGAAGAGTATACAGAAGGCTTTGGACCCACCCAGTTCAGCTGGGTTCTCTTTTGCTCCTTAAAACTCCAACCCAGAAATCCAGGCCTTTCCAATTTACACACACACACACACACATGCATGCGTGCACACACACATCCTTCTAGAAGAAAAGCGCCTTACTGCCTCTAGAATTTTATTCTCAAAACTGCTTCTTGACCCTAATGAGGACTGCAGACAGCTTCAGAGATTTCCCACTCACTCAAGGAAAAGGCTGCTTTTTCCATGTAGAAATTCTGGTTATTTGATTTTGTCTTTAAACCTCCCCATGTCTTTGGGCTCCACATAGGCAAACACCACAGCACATGACTTCAGTTGGGTAGCGCTGAGCAGTTTTATTTAATTAAATAAATAAATCCCCATACTTAAGCCACAAAACAGAATGAGGAGGAAGGTTTTAGATGAAAACAGAAGTGAGCAATTGTCCACTGAGCGCTCTGGGGCCCAGCCCTCAGCTTTCCCCAAAACATCAGCTCTGGCCTCATTGACAAGGTCCCACTGCAAAGCCTTTTACCTCCGGCCATTAGAAAATGACAAGTCTTGGGCCGGCCCGGTGGCGCACTGCTACAGTGCGCCGCTTGGGAGCGCGGCAGCGCTCCCACCGAGGGTTCGGATCCCACATACAGACCGGTTCCCGCTCACTGGCTGAGCGAGGTGCGGGTGCAACACTGAGGGTTGCGATCCCGTTGCCGGTCCCAGTCCGGTACGGGCGCGACAGTGAGGGTTGCGATCCGTTGCCGGACACGAAAAAAAAGACAAAAAGGAAAAAAAAGAAAAGAAAAGAAAATGACAAGTGTTGACCTTCCGGCACTTGTGCTCATTAGCGCTCCATGCTGAAACCAAGTTGCCTCGTTTGTATAAGAGAATCGCTTGTCCTTCCATAAAGCCCAGATTGTGGGCCAGAAAATGGGCTCCATGAGCATATTTCTGCCCCCGCAACAGCTCATTTCTGTGAGGACAAGAAGAGGGAATGTGGAAAAGGAGGACACATTCTTTTATTGAGCCATTTTTTCTTTGCCTGCCTACCTAAATCCAGGCACTGGGGGTATAGTGCTGA
>NW_007726515.1:112537-114085 GCF_000696425.1 Galeopterus variegatus
GTCCGGTACGGGCGCGACAGTGAGGGTTGCGATCCGTTGCCGGACACGAAAAAAAAGACAAAAAGGAAAAAAAAGAAAAGAAAAGAAAATGACAAGTGTTGACCTTCCGGCACTTGTGCTCATTAGCGCTCCATGCTGAAACCAAGTTGCCTCGTTTGTATAAGAGAATCGCTTGTCCTTCCATAAAGCCCAGATTGTGGGCCAGAAAATGGGCTCCATGAGCATATTTCTGCCCCCGCAACAGCTCATTTCTGTGAGGACAAGAAGAGGGAATGTGGAAAAGGAGGACACATTCTTTTATTGAGCCATTTTTTCTTTGTCTGCCTACCTAAATCCAGGCACTGGGGGTATAGTGCTGAGTACGGACCTCATCCTCACAGAGTTTACCATCTAGCTGGACATTGGCAAATATTCTTTGCTTGACCAAACTTTAGTCAGGCTCCTGAACCTTCTCCTAGGCCCATCTGTGTACTTCCTTGTAAAATCAAGTTTTAGCAAAAAACACTGTTAAATCAGTTTTGCAGGAACGCCTACCCTTGATATCTGATCACCTCAGATATCTGACCGGGTTCCTTATCCTCCACCGCCCCCCAGGAGACCACCCTGGCCTGTCTTCAGCATGAATCCTGTTAGGTAGGTTTAGCCAGAATTCACCTAACTCCTGACAAGTTACCACTTCATAGTAATTCTGCAGCCTCTGACCCCCGCCCTGCTCCCTGACTATAAATTCCCACTTGCCCATGCTGTATTCGGAGTTGAGCCCTATCTCTCTCTCCCACTGCAAAATCCCATTGCCATGGTTCCTGTATCTATCACAATGGTCCTGAGTAAAGTCGGCCTTACCATGCTTTAACAAGTATTATTGAATACTTTTTTCTTTAACAACATACAAATATTTAAGCTAATGCTATNTTGCAACCAGTTTAATGTGTTGAAATGTAGTTCATTGTGATGGTAAAAGGGGGAAAGTAACAGAGTGGACTAAAACGTTGTTGTAATGAACAAACGTGTTTTCATCAGAATCTGAAATAAATCCTGGATAACGGTCAACCCAAATTATGTGAGTCTAATACTGGCATTACATTGAAAGACCAAGTTATCAATAATGAAAAATGGAGGAAAATAGAGAGGATATGATCAGTGTTCTTTAAAAAAAAATTCTTTTTGGTACTAATTATCAGTATAAAGAAACACGATAAATATTAGATAGGAGATAAGAATATGGGAAACATAGGCATGGATTTCTTTTGGAAGGCAGATGAATTTAGAAAAGCGTATGTATAAAGCTGGAGGATATCGGGTAGTATTAGTTACAGAAGATGGACTGGAGGAAGCAAATGTTTCAGGGCCATGTTGAACATGTCATTAAATGCAAAGCACTAGTCGAGTTCTTGAACTTGGCTAGGATCTTACTCCAGTATCTTACTTACACTGGAGAACAGATAACTAAAAGAAGATTCTGCAAAATATAGACTGCCTTGTAAGGATAAGAGAGGGCCCAGAACATGAAGCAGAAGGCATAACTGAGGCTGGAAGTCCCACTGCAGG
>NW_007726515.1:114716-116571 GCF_000696425.1 Galeopterus variegatus
TAAGAGAGGGCCCAGAACATGAAGCAGAAGGCATAACTGAGGCTGGAAGTCCCACTGCAGGTGTCCCTCAATTGGGAAAATGATATTATATAATGAGAAAACTGACATGCAGTTGAAGTAGAAGGTGACTTGGGGTCAATCCATAGTCGAATTAGCTTTCTCTTCTGGGGCAGATCTGGGGCAGATTTGGGGAAGTGTTTGTGCCAAGGACAAAGAATTGGATCGCTAAGACATTGTGCACAAAAGGGTTGTGCTGAGTCTTTGTGCTTGTGGAACTTCTTGAGGACCAGAGACCTGATACTGGTCATGGACAGTATAAGTAATAAACCAAGTGTTTGTGGATTCATCTTCTCACCCATCCTCCCTGCAGAGGAGGAAACCTGAGAGGGGGCAGGAAAGTAAGTTAACAACCCCTCCCTCTCCTCCCTCCTCCCAGGGTTTGATAAGGCAAGGTCAAGCGACTATCTAGCAGGGCTGTGGGCAGTATCAGATTTGCTAAAAAGGGAAGTGAGAAGGGCAGACATCACGAAACATGCCTTGGACATTCAGATTAAAGATATTAAGGCATTATTCAGCACAAAAAGGAATTAGGTACTGATAGGTGCTACAACATGGATGAACCTTGAACACATGCTAAATTAAAGAAGCCAGTCGCAAAAAGCCACATATGGTGTGATTTCATTTATATAAAATGTCCAGAATAGGCAAATCTGTAGAGGCACGTCATTCCAATCTGTTTTTCCAGCCTCCTTTTTTCCTCCTGCCACCAACCTAAGCAGTGTTTGCTTTACCCTCAACAAATGATCTGCTCTTCACTGAAAAATCCAGGTGCTTTCAGATCTCTATGCCTTTGCACATGTTTCCTCTGTTAACAAAAAGGAACACACAATCCACTAGAGAGAAAAAGGGAGATTTTATCTTCAGGAGACAGTCTGCAGATGGGGGAAACGCAACCTCCAGGAAACCAAAAGCATGTGCTTCGCTGAGGGAGGAGAGGAGACTGGTATTTATGCCCCCCAGGATCAGGTTTACACATGCATATTCAGTGAGCTTAGAGGAATGCTATAAATATTTATAGAGAAGACTATTCATGAGCTCAGTGAGTGAACATATATGTAATTATAAGGCACTGAGGTGTGTTACTGCCCAGACTCCACAAACTGGCTGGGGCCGGTTTTGATATGGCCCCTCTTATCTGGAGATTGTCCATGGAGTGTGTTCTGTGTAATTGGAGCTACAGTGGGCCTCCAAGAATGAGGTCACTGTAGAACTCCCAGCTATAGCTCAATTGGCCTCATCTTCTGAGAGTTACCTTTTACTCAATTATAGGAAAGAAAAATTTCATAGCAGTCAGGAGCATAGCAACATATATTGACAGGCTGAGAGATAATGTGTCTGCCCCCTCCATCCTGCTGCAGTCCTTTGGTTCTGTTTAACAATTTGAGTGCCTCCTTTAGCCACAAACTGTCCATTTTATCTGTCTTTTGGCGTATATTTTTACACCACCATAGGGAAGGTCCTTATTCTTTTTTATTGCCTTATGTCTATTTCTCTAGGCCCAGCGTAACTGGCAACACCAAACTAAACTGAACAATCCTGATGCCTGCTGATAGGAGTCTCATCTCCACTAAACTGTGAACTCAGATTTGGAATAGCATAGACTATCAAGGCTGGAAACAAACCTGGAAGTCTTAGATCAGTCCCTGCATGTAGTAGAGGAAACTGAGGCCTCAAGCAGATGAGTGGCTAGTCCAGGTCCAGAAGCACATTGGGGATGGTATCACGTATCATCACTCCTAATACAGGGCTCTCTTGTCCTTACACTTCAACCTTTTTGCAATTCTTTTTTTTTTTT
>NW_007726515.1:117116-119917 GCF_000696425.1 Galeopterus variegatus
CCACCCCAAACCCCTCCATGAGTCTTCTGTGGATCACCAGGCCTCTGCCTTCTCCCCACTCCCCATCTGTTAGCAATGAACCTCCCTCCATGTGGCTTCAAGCCACCAGGATACAGGCCCCCTGCCACACACACCGTTAATCTTCTCCCCAGCTTTTCTGCTGAAGAATTCGGCCTTTATGATGACAGGCTGCTCTGGGAGCTTTCCTTTGCCCAGAACTTTGAAGTAGCCCAATTGGACCACATCAATGATTGGAGCCGCTCCAGTCTTGTTTTGGGCAGCATTTACCCAGGTCTACTCACTGACCAAGGTACACAATCTATCAAGTTGACAGTTGGGCAGAAGTTCTGGTTCCTCTTTAAGTGGTACAAGCTGAGCATCACTAATCTGAAAATCTGAAATCTAAAATGCTCCAAAATCCAAAGCTTTCTGAGCACCACCTTGATGCTCAAAGGTCATGATCAAAGAAAATGCTCATTGGAGCATTTCAGATTTTGGATTTTCACATTAGGGATGCTTGACTGGTAAATTTAATGCAAATATTCCAAAATCTGTAAAACAAAAACACTTCTGGTCCCAAGAGTTTCAGATAAAGGATACTCAACTTGTAATACCTCCTACCAACTTTCCCAAAGTAACCTGGGTGATATTTGAAGTTGACCTTGCATGCCACCAGCATTACCCCGCCCTCCTGTATGCTTCTGGTGCTTGACCAGGCCTCTGCCTTCTGTAGATGTTACATGTGTGATGGGACAAATCTCAGTGGTTGAGGCAATGTTAGGAGAGAGGAAGGGCTAGTGGCTTCATGCCCAGGAAATCAGCTTCCTTTCCTACTTCCTCTGTTGGCTTCTTGCGATGGTCCATCAACAGTGTCCAAGTGTACTCTGCCCTTAGCACACCTACACGCTATGGTCCTAACCTTTTGCTTTCTTCTCCACACCCCTCTGCCTCATCCCCCAATTTCTGCCCTATTTCCACCCTGCTTCAAATGCTCTAGANGCCAGTGAGCGGCCGGTCTGTATGTGGGATCCGAACCCTCGGCGGGAGCACCACCACACTCACAAGCAGCGCACTGTAGCAGTGCACCACCGGGCCGGCCCAATTCTTTTTGATTAAACAATACTTACCAAAGATTTGCTGTGTACCTAATGTGATTATGTCAACACATTCCTTAAAAACCCTTACGTGACCCTTCATTATTTTCACATAATAGGATATGTACGCCTCTTCATAGCGCAACCTCTGCTTACTGTTCCATCTTCACTCCTTGCTACTCACCATATATTCGACCATCCAGCCATTGAACTGGTTCGACATAGTATAATTTTGTCAACAAGTGCCAGGACTTTGGAAGTCAGAGACCTGGGTTTAAACTTAGCTATATGACCTTGTGAAATTTAATCCATCTTTCCTCTTGTTTCATCCTCTGTAAAATGAGAATAATAGTAATAACTGTCTTCTAATATCACTGTTGGGATTATGTGATTATTTCAAAAGTACTTACATATCATTACTGGAAATATTTATCATTTTAAATGATAATTATTAACTTTCCTTAAGATGCTTCCCTGTCCTTCCAAGATTGTGTAAGGTACCCCTTTATCCATAGCTTCTGTGCTCACCTCTTACCAGTGTAAATTCCTGTTAAATGTTTGTATCTACCATTGAGCTGTAAGCTCTTTGAGAGCAGTACTGTTGTTTCTTGTTCAACCTGGTATCTGCAACACATTAACACATTGTTGGCACCCAGGAAGTGTTTGTTGGTAGAAAGGAAAAGAGGGAGAGGTAAAGCAATAAGCAAAGTCTGTGAGGGACATAAACATGACAAAGGCAAAGCCCCTGGCCCTCCAGGTGTAGAGCCTCTAGCCGTGAAGACAAACTAGTCACGGATTGCTATATTTGTCTCTCCTAAGGATAAAGTACAAGTCCCCTCCCCCACCCCCACCTCCACCCCCACCATCTGTCTCTCCCTATCACATCGCCCTTCCTCTCCCCAAAAAGTAACCATTATTCTGGCTTTTGTGATCATCGTTTCCTTGCTTCTCTTTATGGTTTTATCACTCATGTATGGATCCCTAACCAATATAATTCCCTTTGTTTTTTAACTTTATATAGATTAAATCACTGTATTTATATTCTTCTGATACTTGTTTCTTTCCTTCAACTTTATGAGATTAATCCATGTTGTTGAATATAGCTGGGGTTTTTCTTTTTTCTTTTTTGAAATACTATAGTATTCCATCATATGACTATGTCACATCTCCTGTTGATGGACATTTGGGATTTCTCAGATTGGAGTTATTACAAACAGTGCTTCAGTTAACATTGTTGTATCCATTTTCTGAGTTATTTAAACACATAGTATTTTTCTTTTCTTTTGAGAATTCATTCTGCCTCTGGAATCAGTGAAGTCCCTAGGGGTTACAAAATTGAAACTAGTTTGCACAAAGATTTAGGTAGGTAGAAAAAAGTTGAAGAAATCAAATGTTTCTCAAAGAGCATCTAAGATAGCCCACAACAAAATCATCTGGCAAATTTGTTAAATATGCAGATTAAACAGCCCAGCCCTAACCTACCAAATTGGACCCTCTAGAGATGGGGCCTGGAAAGCTACATTTTAGCAAGCTTACCCTCCACCCCAAACCCCTCCATGAGTCTTCTGTGGATCACCAGGCCTCTGCCTTCTCCCCACTCCCCATCTGTTAGCAATGAACCTCCCTCCATGTGGCTTCAAGCCACCAGGATACAGGCCCCCTGCCACACACACCGTTAATCTTCTCCCCAGCTTTTCTGCTGAAGAA
>NW_007726515.1:120124-126121 GCF_000696425.1 Galeopterus variegatus
CCTCTGACAACCACTGATCTTTTTACTGTCTCCATAGTATTGCTGTTTCTATAATGTCATATAATTAGACCAATACAATACCTACCCTTTTTAGATTGGCTTCTATCACTTAGTAATATGCGTTGAAATTTCCTCCATGTCTTGACAGCTTATTTCTTTTTAGCACAGAATAATACTCCATTGTCTGAATGTACCACAATTTATTTTATTCATTCACCTACTGAACAACATTTTGGTTGCTTCCAAGTTTTATCAATTATGCATAAAGCTGCTATAAACATGTGTGTGCAGGTTCTTGTGTAGATTTAAGTTTCAACTCATACCGAGGACAGCAATTGCTGGATCGTATGGTTAAGAGTATGTTTAGTTTTTTCCTTTTTTTTTTTTTTGTCTTTATTACTGACCGGTAACGGGATTGCAACCCTCAGTGTCGCGCCCGTACCGGGGACCGGCAACGGGATCGCAACCATCGGTGCCGCGCCTGCACCGTGCTCAGCCAGTGAGCGGGAACCAGTCTCCACATGGGATCTGAACCCTCGGCGGGAGCACTGCCACACCCCCAAGCGGCACACTCTCCAGTGCGCCACCGGGCCGGCCCTGAGTATGTTTAGTTTTTTAAGAAAGTGCAATATCTTCCAAAGTAGCTGTACTATTTTGCATTCACACCAGCAATGAACAAGAGGTCCAATTGCTCCATATCCCGGCCAGCATTTGGTGTTCTCAGTGTTTTGGATTTTGGCCATTCTATTAGATGTATAGTGGTATCTCGTTTTAATTTAAGCACCTAGTTTTTAAACAACTACTTTTCACTCTGGGTTGTTGGGTTTTTTTTGGGGGGGGGGTCTCGTTTTAAAATTCTGCAGAGCAAATTATAAGCAGGTAATTTTTATTTCATTATTAAAAGTAATCTTATTTACAAACATTTCTTAAAACTAACTTTCTCTTTTTTTCCCTTTAAATACAGATAAATGCAGAGGGAACACCAGAAGAAGTTTTTCTTCAACTCTGCATTGCTATTGACTCTATTTTCTGAAAGCAAAAATGCATGTACGTTAAGGAGAGTGGAGACAGAGAAAAACATTAAAAGGTTCATCCCTTAAAAGTGTTTCAAGTTAAACCTTTTGTGTCCCCCTGAACCTGACATCACTGTTTGCTTCCCAGCTAGACATGTATGAGAAATATGGAAATCATGCATGGTGTATTTGGGACTATTGACTTTTCCTTCATACTTCAGACAGCTGTCTGCACTCACAGCATGCACACTTTTTATCATGTAGGTTGTACCTCAGAGCTAAGTCAGTATGTAAACAGCATTACAGTGCCGGTCTGTGTCAGTGGTGTCCCCAGGACTTGTTGGAGTCTGATCGTTTGGTTCTACACTCATCGTATCAGTGATGAGAGCATCTCATTAGTGAGCATCTGTAACTTCCCATCACATCTTCCTTCCTCTCTCCAAAATTTATATGCTGTTTCCAGATGGGCAGCAAACCTGGGCATCTTTATCAGGTACCTGACTCTGTTTCCTCAACTACTGTCCACTAGTGGCTAAGAGCCAGAGAGTGGGTTGACTAGACAATGCCATGTACACCCTATAGAGGCATCAAGCATGTCAAACTTGAAAGTAACTTTTTAAAAAGTGAAATTATATAGCTTTTCCAAACAGCAAAATCCAGGTTAGTCATCAGAAACATTCTCTATTTTTAGGAAACTGGCTATGTGTAATACTATCTTAATGACTAAGAGAACAAATTTGATAGATTGTATAACCTAGTCTCTTCTCTACATGGTGATACATTTCAGCAACTATAAATTAATATCAATTACCAAAAGTAATTTAAAAGCATAAGATGACTTGTTATTTCATTCATTGGACAAATATCAACTTAGAATTTTGATTTTAAATGATCACCCATTTACTTATTGCCAAGCAAGTATAAAAAATACAATAACAAAACTGATGCAGGTGAGGGGCATGTTAGTAAGCAATGTTTGGCAGATTCCAATGTTGTATTTGTCTCACATGGGCCCTTTCCAGGACTTTGCAAACCATACCATTCCCATATGCAAGACCGTGTTTCCTTGCATCAAACCAGTGAAGTTTGGGTTCTCTTTTGTGCAATCAGTTGTCAAATCAGAGCTTCTAATATATTCTACTGGAATAACTGCATCTTCCACTCAATCACTACAAACTACATGGCTTCAGTTTGCATGGATTTTTCTTCAATGTTTGTGCAGATAAGGATCTATTTCTGGGAACAGAATTGTATTTTTAAAGTCTTTTTTTTTTTTTCTTGAAATGGATATGTACAAATAAAAAAATGGAAGACAGGATAACTTTTTCTATTTATTTGTAACTCACATCATTCTGCAAAGCATTTGAAGCCTTACTCCAAACAGAATTAGAAGCAAATACAGTAATCGCCGAGATTTCTGATATGTTTATATGGTTTGAATTCTGGCCATACATCAGTTTTGAGCTATTACACAGAGAATTCTTCTTAATGTATTCATGATACACGGTAATTTTCATATTTCCTTTTTCTCTAGCACTCATTTTTTTTTTTTTTTTTTTTACATTCTGGCACTCATTCTTAAACAGAAATGTCACTGTTTGCTAAAGATGAAATTTCTTGGGTTACAATTATGCCTCTATTAACAAAAAGGGCAATATTCTCACAACTCACACAGTTGTCAAATACTTTATTACTACCCCAAGTTGTCACACTCGATAGAGGAGCATAAGGAATATTTGAGCAAATCAGAAAAAAAGGGTTACAGAATGAAAATTACCAGTTGTGCCAGAAAACATAAAATGACTCTTAGTAGGGATTAATGTTCTTCAAAGACATACCACATATTGGCAAACACGGTCCATGCCCACCACAGCTTTGACAGCTTGAGTAAGAGAAATAAGACAGCAGGAAGGCAGACAAGCCCAGCAATGGCTTTTATGGCTGTAGTTGGCAGCCGTCTTGAAAAAAATCAGCAAGGGTGAATGGCTTTGCCCCTGAAGAGTATCTAGAGGTGCAGATGAACTCTTCTACAGAACTGCTAAAATATATGTTCCTGATCTGAATGGCTTGAAATAACATTACTATTCTAAAATCATAGAATTTTAGAATAGGAAAGGACCTTAGAGATCTCTGCCTAGATAAAGATCTTGTGTGTATATAGAAGACATCACAACACAACCCCAACTCCTTTACAATAACCTACATTCAAGGCCACAACTGAGCTGGCCCTGTACTCTCTGACCCTATCAGTACTACTCTCCTCCTGCCCATTTGGCTCAAGCCACACTGGCCATCTTAATGTTGCCTGAATAAGCCAAGCTCTTTACTGGCTCAGGACCTTTGCCACTGCTATCCTTCCACTTCTTCATACAGATTATCCACACAGCGAATTCCCTCACTCCATTCAGGTCTCTATTCAAATGTACCCTTGTCATCAGGGCATTCTTTGATTATTCCATCTAAAATGGGAGACTGTTCCCCATTCTCCCATTCTTTATTTATTATTTTTGAGCATTATTTTTCTTCTCAGCATTTATTTCTGCCTAAAATCAAGTAATTTTTTAAAATTTACTTGTTTATTACTAGTCTTCTGCATTAGACTATAAGCTCTGTAAAGGCAGTTTTTTATCCCACAGCACCACACAGCAATTATCACTGAGAGCTAACATATTTAAATTCTCTATCTGTAGTTTTCTCATCTGTACAGTGGAGATCATAATAGTAACCAACTCACAGAGGAGTTATGAGGATTAAACAATACATATAAATCATTTATTAGTTCCTAGTACTCAATGAAAGGTGGTTCTTTGTCAATGTTTGAGTGTTTCACTTCCACAATTAGGACTAGGACCCAGAATTTTCACTCCAGTGTCCTTTCCATTACATCACTCTAAAACACTGGCAGAAAATCAAGACACATGGCCTAACTGGGCTCCCACAGAGGGCCAAAAACCTCCTCAGCCACCCAGAGTTGAACTACATCCTCCAGATAACATAGGATGCAATTGCCTTGTCCCCTCACAGCCCCATAAAGATCTCCTGAGGAAAGCATTCCAAGGATCTCATAGACACACTCAGGCACAGATGGCATCTCCTAACTTCCTAAAGAAAAAAATGTAACGCACCAAAACGTTGGTCATACAACCAACAAATATTTATTGAGAATATATTAAAAGTCGGGCCCTAGAGATACAGACAGACGTGGATGTTCCTGTTCTCATGAAGCTAAATGTGACACAACTCTCAAAAATTCACTTAATCGGTTACAGGGACTGTGGGAAAAAAAAAGTCATGTTTTTCCTGGGATCATAAAACAAAAGCACATTTTCCATCAAGGTAAGAAATAAAAACACTTTACAGCCTAAAAGGGACAATGCCTCCATAATCTTGTGGAAAAACCTACTTGTAATCTGGTAGCTCCCAATTCCATACAGTGCACCTAGAACAATGGACTTCAAACTTTGTTATCCATAGTAAGAAATAGTTTATATAGCATGCCACACATATATGAGGGTACTTCAAAAAGTTCATGGAAAGATTCATATTATCTTTTAATTCTATTTTGCCATCAACTTTTTAAAGTACCCTTGTATTTATAATTGAAAAAGAAATTTCACAAAACAATATATATCCTTACTACATGTGATGTACTATTTTCTCTTTCATTTTTTTTTTTTAATGTTCCTCACACCTCACACCTCAGTAAATTGTTGTGTTCTGTGATTTAATTTAAACAAAAGGGGGAAGGGGAGAAAAATGGGCAAGGTATTATTAAGGTAAGTGAGAAGCACCCAACATGCATTAAAAAAAAATCCTACCTGAGGCAGAAGACATAAGCCTTAGTCCAAACTTTGCCCAAAGCCTCATAACCACGTTTGCTGTCATATTAGAATATGTAATTTATATGTAGGTGTGTTTTTCTAATTCACAATGGCAGAACATTTCAGTGCTTTCCCCCTATCCACAGATATATGTTTCCCTATTCTGTGCTACAAACCTGGACATAGGCTCAGGTTTGTAATCGAGGAGTCATACCACACCAGGAAAAAAGAATGAAAAGCAACCCCTGCACACCCTCCATTCCTAACACCTTAGTGATGCCTGACACAAAGGCAATATTCTTGTTCGGGAAATAGGATAGTGAGGCACACACTGATTCTGGAGTAATCTGTCTAGGTTAAAGTCCAAGCATCACCACTTTACTAACTATATGACCTTCAGCAAGTTACTTCTCTGGCTAGATTGCCTCATAAGAAAACAGGATAATGAACCTGCCTCATAGGGTTGTTGAAAAGTAATTAGTTACTATATGCTTGCTTGGCACATACTAAGCACTAGATCAGTGTTTTCTATCATTATTAGTGTATAACACCAAAGGAAACCTCCTCTATCTAAACCTTACAGCAGTGGTTTAGGTATCATTAAAGTTCCTTCAGTTATTAGTAAATAACTTGAGCATAATATAACAGGAAATAGATCTGACCTACTAAATACCACTTAACAAGAAATGCTTTAACAAGTAGGCCTCTTACAGTCTGTTGTCCCTTACAGCCAATACTTCTTTGTAGGCAGATGAAAGGCCTACTTGCAAATGATAGCCCCGCCCATTCCTGCAACCCTCAAATTAAAACAACAAAAAATTACCTACTACTACCCTTTCGGACCTTTTAAAGCTATGGGGACTATTTGGTTGGAGCCAAAAAATGCAAAATAAACACATTTTCCGCTCAAGCAAAAAATAATCTTCTTTACCACTCAAAAGTCTCAAAACCTTTGCCCTTGAAAAATGCATTCAATGGGTTTATTTTGTCTATTCTGTTTATATAACAATTGTATCACTCATAGCCCTCTTCCAAAGCATAACTTCCTACTTTATGGAATTTTTGAACAATTCACCAAAACTAACTGGTATTATTTCTATACAAACACAGAATTTACAGAAGTTACCATCAAGTGCTACTGTCCTGCCTAATTATGGGTTGAA
>NW_007726515.1:127302-131814 GCF_000696425.1 Galeopterus variegatus
AAAAAAAAATTGGGTCAGGTATAATACCTAATCTTAGAATATTTATGCTATCTTTACCTATAGTCAATAATAATTTCCAGGAAACAAGGTGATTTTCAAAAACCACCTGTTTAAATACATGGGGGCTTATTTTCATCAATAACAACCAGCACAAGTTTTTTTCAACTTAGGTTTAGTTTTCACATCTGGGTATTAATAACTGCCTTTTTTAACCGTGATCTGTGTTTCTTTTCTGTAGGCTAGCTTAATTTAGTGTTTCAGCACACATTGAGTGAAAACATTACCATCTTTTACATGGCTTCTCAAGTTTACCCTCTTTTCCATAATATAGTTCTTATCGTTTGTAAAGGACAGAAAGAAAGTCCTTATATATGTGAAACAAACCCTTAAAAAAAACTTCTGGTTTTACCACTGGTAAAACTCCAAAATCTAACCAAAAGGAAGTCACAAAGAGCATTCTATAATATAAACAGACGGTATTCACATAGTTTATTTCTCACAGTTCTCCTGACAAATGAACATTATTCAAGAACATACTGTATACACAAATAAGAAGAAACATACAAAATGTTTTAAATGATGCACAACAAAATCCAGCAGTATAAAAGAATGCATGTGAACTCTCGCTCACTGCGCAGACTAAATTTAATCACTTATTTAAATAGTAATAAAAATACAATCTTTTATGGATCTTGTGCAGACTACAAAAGAGGGAAATTATTACCATATATATGATTTTTATATTAGGCAGTTTTCTTTGACGAGTTGTAATGACAACTCCGAATACAGAGGCAGAAGGCTGTGTATTTTAAAGGAATTAATGTTGTGAATTAGAGACTTTACACAGTTACTACCACTGGCACTTTTCACCATAGTCTGTATACGTCACATGATCATCTTATATAACATTACATTTAAAAAATATATCTGAGTGACAATTTTATAACATTCACACACCATGAGCTGGTTAAGGAAGCAATGCCACAGTCGCCTCCTGTAGTGCTTCACTGTTGGTAATAAAGACAGTTCATTGTGGTTAAAAGACATTAGCTATCAATATGGTTAAGCAGCTCCAATTTACTAAAGGCCATCAATGACCACCACTGGAACAGTGAGTTCTTTTAAAGTATATCCTAGAAGCAAACATCATCATTGGTTAAAACTTTGTCTAAAGAAGTCAGTTTCTGTGCTGAAAACTATTTTCACAAAACTGAAAGCTACTAAACTGTTTTAATATAAATACTTTGTCTTCTCATTATGACCAAGTTCTTTGAAACCTTTGGAATTTACTCTCACTTTAATATGTGTTCTCATTTCCATCTCACCCATTTAAGATCACCACCTAAAAGGCTTTTAAGGTGGCGGTGAAAAATTCACCATGGAAACCCTCTGCTCACCGGGAATGTTCAACTGCTGAGCAGTGATCTAGAGCCACAAGGGAGCAGAGCTGTACTTGACAAGAACACTCAGGAAGCTCTCATGCTGTGAGTGTCATTTCAGGGAAAGCAGAGAATCTTTCCAAACTGTGCACATAATTAACAATGATACCATTGCTATGTGTTGAAGAAGACTAGTAAATGATGTTCTCTTCCATGTCATCTGTTTGCTGGAAAGTAGTTTGGGTCAAGGTAATTATAACTTGTGCCCTGGGACACACAGTAGTCTCTGTCTAAGAATGTCTCTGACCTATAAATAGGTTCTAATTGATGATCTTCCTTGTGAATATCTGTTTCATGTAGGCTGCAAAGAAAACACACAAACATCATTACATGGCATTGGATATATTTTGGTCTACATATTACAAAACTTCCTAAAATCTCTACCTGTTTAAATCTGTTAATCTACCAGAATCTTTAACGGAAAGTTACTTGAGATGTGATATGATCAAAAACATTTTAATTGCCTAGAACAACAGAATTTGATTCACTAAGTGTGGCTATTTTCTAAGAAGTTTGGAAATCAAATTCACTAATGGCTGAGAAGCTCTTTACTTGTCAAAATTCAAGACAGACAATGAAAAAAACACTTACCAGTCTGAACAAGAATCACAGAAATCCAAAGACATTTCTGGAGGACAATCCTGGCAGTGCCACCGAACACCCTGGATAGGTTCTGTCCCACAGTTATCACACTATAACAGATTCAGAGAGAAAAAGGATTGAGCTCTATTGTTCTGCAACCTTTTTTATTTTCTGCTGGGAAACAAATGATGTGCCCATAAATATCTTCTCCTCTCTCCCCATGTACACTGGACAATGGTATAATACAAAAATGGTTCTAAGTTAGATACAATTTTTTAGCAAACTAGGTAAAATTCTGTCCACTCAAGATCGAGATACAGGAGGGTAAGAGGAATATTATAAAAGATAATCTTCAATCTGCTTTAATATTTTAAAAAATTTTTAATTAAATCATCTCAACCTTGGGCATTTTGTAATTAGTAACCATTTATTTGAAAGATACCTCAGACCAGTGTATGATGACTATGATTGGGAAACACTGACTTAATACCATAGTTAAAACTATCCAAATATTTTATAGAACTGTTTTAAAGATTATTGTAGCTAACATAATCCCAGGCAACCACAGAATCCTCTCTGAACTTTTATCTTACTGAATCACTCTTGAAAGCCTAAAGTCTCCTCATAACCAATGCCTATCATGACAGAAGGCAGATCCAGCTCTTTCTTGGTGTGGTAGCATTGTGATACTGTTCAGTGTGTTCTGTGCAATTTTGGAAATTAAGGTAAATCTCATTTCTAATTTCTCTGATCATCGGGCCAACTAGGGTGGCTGACAGACTGGTGAACAAGCCATAGCTGGGTCTTGCAGCAAAATAATGAGACATGCAGTGAGTTTCCTCTTGAAAGGCCAGGGCTGCCAATTAGGAAGATCTCTAATGGAGAAGTAAGGTCACTGAAAGATCAAGAGGGAAAATCATTTAATATATATGGCTAATGGCTACTCCACAGGATCAGAGGTATAATTTTGTTTTCAATTTAGTTTATCAATCACAGGATACATCAATACTTTTATGTATACCACCAACGCCATCAGATTTGTGGTCTCATTATTACTTCCTCCGATCCAATCAAGAACAGTCAATTCTAATGCCTAAAAAGTTTTCTCAAACCTGTCGTGCTCTCAATTTCCACAGCCAACAGTCAAGTTCAGGACAATCCTTACCTTTTGTCTAAATCACCAAAAGAATTTCTAACCAGAATCCTTGCCTCCAGTCTTGCCTTTCTGTAATTCAATCTCCATACTATGACCAGAATGATTTTTTTTCCCTCCTTTACTTAATTTTTTTTAAAACTATATAAATAACATACATGAATATATTATTGTTTCACAGAATTTAACAATATAATAAAGAGCTGTTTGGCTCTAAACTCACTGCCTTCCTAAAGGCTATCAACACTAATAGTTTAAGTAATTAGAATGATATTTCTGAAATGCAAATTTGATGTTATGCTCTGCTTAAAATCTTTCAATGGTTCTCCAACCTCTTAGAATAATTTAAATTTCTTAGTGAAACTTCCAAGGCACCTGAACAGCCTCTCACTACTTTCCAGTATGTACTCTAGTCACATTCAACTATTTTCTTTGTTTAACTTCTCTAAATTCCTTGTGAGAACTAAAACAGTATAAGGGTAAGAACTCAAGAACTGAGTCCATCTTTTTTATTGCTGAATCTCTAACACTTAGCAAAATGCCTGGAACATAAGGAGTATTTAAAAATTTCATGGAGTGAGTGGATATATTCAATTAGCCTCACGAAAAAATGGCTGAGATAACTCAATTTGAAAGGAGGGAAAAAAAACAACTCATTTCTGATCTATAAATAAGAGCAACAAAAACAAACAGCTAGACAAAAACTTTTCATCTCATATTGTACCTTAAAATCTAGATACTTGTATAACTGCCTTCTCTCTACTGAATTGTAAACCTGTTGACATCAAGAACAGAGTTACATTATGTTGTATAAATGAACAGGACAAGAGATAAACTTACTAATGTTTCCCTGCATGCTTAGAAGTTTTAGAACTGGAGCTTCTAAAGTAGAGCTTACCATTCCAGGAACCACCTTAAAGTAACTCTTCTCATCCTTTCAAAAATTAAATGAATAGTAAGATTAAGTAGAATTTACCTTGAAGCCCACATGTTGTACAAATCCACTTTCAGCTTGCATTTGCTGAAGTTTCTGCTTCTTTAACTTTTTAAACTGTAAGAGTTCTTTATATTCAGGTAAATTCCTATAAATTATAGGAATACTTTCTTCATCCTATTGAAAAGAACACAACACAAAATAGTTCGATAATTAGTTTGATAATTAAAATAAAGTAAGGGTAGGAAATATTGATACAGAATATTTTTCTAATGACAAGATATTTTTCACTTTTAAGATAACTCATCTTTTAGGACTCAGAAAATTAGAGCTGCTATCAGCATATTTTACACTAATACTTTTGGAGAACTTTTTTTTTTTTTTTTTTTTTTTTTTTTTTTTTT
>NW_007726515.1:131824-133718 GCF_000696425.1 Galeopterus variegatus
ATCATCTTTTTTGGCACAAAAAAATAGAGCTGCTTTCAGCATATTTTTTACTAAAATTTTTTGGGAAATTTTTTTTTTTTTTTTTTTTTTGTCTTTTTTTTTTTCCGTGTCCGGCAACGGATCGCAACCCTCAGTGTCTCCCCCATACCGGCCCGGGACCGGCAACGGGATCGCACCCCTCAGTGTTGCCCCCGCGCCTCGCTCAGCCAGTGAGCGGGAACCGGTCTGTATGTGGGATCCGAACCCTCGGCGGGAGCACCTCCGCGCTTCCCAAGCGGTGCACTAGCGCAGTGCGCCACTGGGCCGGCCCTTGGAGAACTTTTTGATGCAACAGTAAAACTGAACTATAGTAGACTACCTCATAATGCAGGAATAAGGGGGAACATGGCATGACTCCTACCTCGGTCATATACTAATGCAAACCCACCCCATTCTCTACACACTCCTGGTTATTTGAGAGACTCCTTATAATCTATTTCTCTCTGATGTGCAGGAAGTTCCTCTTCTCCAGCCTAACAGATTTTTATGCTTGCTCCTATAAACATGACATTTTCTTAAACATGACTAGCAAACCAATCTCTGCTCTTGTTCTCTGTTCTATACTCCCAATGATCAAAGGACTACATTTCTCTCTTACTCAAGAAGATGAACTGCGTTAAAAGGATGACTATTTAGAACAGACTGTAAAAGAAATGAACAGTAAAAACTATATAAATATATTAATTTGAAGTGGCCCTTAAAAAGCTGACCTTCAAGATATAAAGTCCATATATGATTCTAAACTTTTAAATATATGTTTATAACTCCACCCACAATTGACTAGCGATTTTATACTCAAAGTGCTAACATTCAAAGCCTATTTAAAATTTCTCTGAATACTATTCATCACCCTGGGCAACTGCAAATTCTCACAGATGCCCAATTCCCTATTTCTAGCCTCCATTCTCAGACCAGTTCTACTACAATGATATTCATCTCCATTCCTTCTCAGTCTCCCACTCCAATAACCATACCATGGGCCTTGCCTTCAACTATAAGTATTTTGCCTTCTAAATATTAATTTAGATTTCCCACCTACAATGTTATTTCTTTCCACTTCTCTCATGCTCTCACCCTAAATAACTTGCTTTTTTTAACCTCACTGAAATTTTTAACCACTATTCTGCTTTCTATTCTCCCTATTTGTTCATGCTCTGCAACTCAAGACCCATGTCCTTCCTTTGCTCCTAATGATTGATCCCATGGTCACCAATTTCCTAAAAGCATCCCCAATTCACTGACCCTCCTGTTCCATCAGTTCCCAATCCTGGATCATACAACCCTTTCCCCTCCCATTCCTCCTAACATGTCAGGTATTATTAACTACTAGGTTTATTTTACATCAAGGAAATTGATGCTTATAGAAAATATAACACTTGTCCAAGGTCATATAGTTAATTAGTTGCAGAGTTGGATGATTTGAACCCAGATTTGTCTGACACGCTTAGCAGCCCAAGGCAGAAATCAAAAAGTTATCCTTAATTTTTCACTCTCATATCTAATTCAACAAATTCTGTCATTCCTTAATACTTTCTAAAATCTCTCTCAAATTGGTCCTCTAGTACCCACTCCCTCCTCTGCCCCACCATGACTTAAAATCTCCCAATGGCTTCCTAAGTATCTACAGCATGAAGTCCAAAGTCCTCAGCTTAATAAAAGATTCCTTACAATTTTATATTCAACCTATCTTATCTTCCACTATCTAATTCTTGTCAACTGCAATTATTTATTTATTTTTTCCTTTTTGTCTTTTTTCGTGACCAGTAACGGGATCGCAACCCTCAGTGTCGCGCCCATACCACGACCGGCAACGGGATCGCAACCCTCGGTGTCGCGCCCGCACCGCGCTCAACCA
>NW_007726515.1:134718-142810 GCF_000696425.1 Galeopterus variegatus
TTTTTTTTTTTTTTTTTTTTTTTTGTCCTTTTTGAGACCGGCCGCACCACGCTCAGCCAGTGAATGCCGTGAGCGCACCAGTCATCCCTATATAGGATCCGAACCCGCGGCGGGAGCGCCCAGCTCTGCACTCTCCCAAGTGCGCCACGGGCTCGGCCCAAGGATTTTACTTGTCAAAACACTACTAGAGTCTCATAAAAAGAACTCAGAAGCTAATGTGTATAGGCTACAACAGATCAAAGCTGGGACAAACCTGAACACTAACAAAGACAATAACATCAATGAATTAAAACATAAAAAAATATATTTAAGTACCATAGTTCATAAGAATACAAAAATTTTAAAAACCCCATTGGTCATCTTTGGAGGATATGAGAGGATAAACTCATTACTTTAAAAACAAGAAAATAAAGGGAGAATCAAGTAGTTAATCCTGACTTTTCTATATGTAACTTAGAGAAACTAAATAGTTGATTAGGGGGGTTTACTTTATAAAATATTCCACAAAATAAATGAAAAAGAAATGATAAATATCACTGTTTTGTAACATCTAATGAATTCATGGATCTAAGCAATGATCAGTAGCTGCTATGTTGAAAAAAGAGAGACAACCAGACTGATGAAAGCACACAAGAAGTAGACCCACCCACCCTAACAAATAAACAAATACATCTGAGTGATCAATTCTCTAGACATATTATCATCTTATAGGAAATTCAGGGAACAAAGGAATAGGTTAAATGACATGAAGGAAATGCAATCAATAAAATCCACCCTGTAATAAACCACAGGACAAATGACCCCAGTTCTTCAAAAAAAGAAAAAAAAAATGATGTGAGAGGGCAAAAAGGAAAGAGAGAATGAACCTACTGCAATTAATGGGCTATATGTGGATCTGGATTCTAACAAACAAATTAGAAAAAAAGATTATAAAATGGGGAAATGTGACCACTGACTGTATTATTTCATATGAGTTGGATATCCCTAATCTGAAAATCTGAAATCCCAAATGCTCCAAAATCCAAAACTTTTTTTTTTTGTCTTTTTTCAGTGTCCGGCAACGGATCGCAACCCTCAGTGTCGCCCCCGTACCGGACCGGGACCGGCAACGGGATCGCAACCCTCGGCGTTGCTCCCGCACCTCGCTCAGCCAGTGAGCGGGAACCGGTCTGTATGTGGGATCCGAACCCTCGGCGGGAGCGCCGCCGCGCCTCCCAAGCAGCGCACTAATGCAGTGCGCCACCGGGCCGGCCCAAAATCCAAAACTTTTTGAGCACCAACATAACACTTAAAGAAAATACTCATTGAAGCATTTCAGATTTTAGATTTTCAAATTAGGGATACTTGACCTGTACATAATCTTCGAATATTCCAAAATCTGAAATATTTCTGGTCCCAAGCATTTTAGAGAAGGGATACTCAACCTGTATAAAAAAGTACGTTTTTACTATAAACATAATAATGATACTGTATAATGTCTGGGACAAGCTCCAAAATAATCCAGGGTGAAGTCGGGGTGGGTAGGAAGTATAGGAAAACAAGACTGCCACAAGGTGATAACTGTTGAAGTTCAGTGATGGACATATGTGAGATCATTGTACTATTCCCTCTATTTTGTATATGTTTGAAATTTTATTTATAAAAATAATTTAAAGCACATTATTAAAAAACTATAAATTTGACCTGTTAATTAAAAGAGAAAAAACATGCATTCTCTGAAGAGTAGAAATAATTAGAAAATCCTGGTATTCTCATTCTATACCTGGATCTATACAATAACTAAATAGATAACTTACTGATGCCTCTTCAATAGCAGTGTTCATGTGGTTATGAAAACAGGATCGGTCATCATCTTCATCCATATACACTGGTGGTTCATGTGAAGTCATGAAAGTGGAAGGTTTAAAGAGATGCTTATTAAGGGGGTGTTGTCGTCTGCTTGTTGAAGACTAAGTGAGAAAACAAATTTTTAATTGGGACAGTGGAAAATTGTTAAAAATGAAAAATATAAAAATATAAATGTCATTTCCAGCAAGTATATCAGAAGGATTTCACTTCTATCCTTTAGCATACTCTTATGTCACTGCTTTTTATACATTATCTGAATTTTTAAAGCACAACTAGCTTTACATTAAAAAACAAAAACCCCACAAAAATGTAGGGAAAATAGCCTAACAACAATACAATGGACCCCATGCTCAGTATCTAACTGATATTTGTATCCTCAGCATTAACCACACTCTTGGCATTCAAATGCTGGCTGCACTGAATACCTCTTACAGTCATGTTATAGAAGATCAGAGAGGAGGAAGCCAGACATAAAACTATCCAGTAAAAGAAAAATTTCCATAACACAATGAATGTCTGAAAATAATTACCTAACATTGATTGGTTGCTTACTCTATGCCCATGTCATTTAATCCTCACAACATTCCTATTAAGTAGTTATTATCAGCTCTAATTTATAAAACTGAAGCACAGGAAGTTTAAGCTTCTTGTTCAATGTGTTGAAGTTAGACAGTGGTAGAACCAGGATTACAAGGCCTGTGTGGTGCCAAAGCCCTCGACTACTATGCGTACTGTCTCTCTTGATCAATACCATAGCCACAAAGAAAAATCTCAGCTACATGGAGAAACATCATTTCACCTGTTTCAAAATTTAAACTCTAACCATGGCAAGGAATTGTTGTGACTATAGCTATGCAAGATCTCCATAGCCAAAATGTTTATTAACTTTAAATATACTACACCCAAAGGAAGAAATACATTTAGGTTTCTCCAGTATTCCTTTTGTTATTATCCAGTCTTAGCTGTGAAAACATAAGGTGCATGATATACCTATAAAGTTAGCTTGGAAATTAACCATGAAAATTAGAACTGTTAGATTGAACATTGGTTATCAAGGTTCCAACAACTCAAAATTGTAGGATGGATTCTATATATCTAAGTAATGCTATATTTGGGGGAAAAGTCCAAAATATAGAAAATGATTCACAAACTAAAACAAGCTTCCAAAACTTCATAAAAATGAATTAAAAAACTTGTAAAACATGGAACTGTATAGACAGTATTCTTAATGTAAAATTATATAAAATAGTCAATAAGGAAAGGTAACAGTTTTAGATTTACTCTTAGCTTCTCATTACATGAAGGATGGCTATGGTGGAGAAGGTGAAGTACCAAGATAATTTATTAAAGAAATGAAAGAAGGTCAATTAGATGCCTTTACTTTTTGCAACTGTAACAAAAAACTGGCTACAATTTAATGCAGCACTATGTGTAGAGAAGAGACAGTAGTTTTTCACTGTTAAAAGCAGCAGAGAATAGTAGAAAAGGCTTGCCATCAGGATAAGAAAATCAAAGGTTCCCAGACTTACTAGCTATGGGACTAGACAATTTACTCAACATACCTTAAAGCCCCAATTCACTTATCTATAAAAAATTTGTAGAACAGTACCTGGTCCAGCACTCTCAATAGTGAGACTAACAGCTAGCTGTTAATATTATTAGTAGTACAGTGAAAGTGATAATACTACTTACACTTCTAGAATTGTAGTGAGGTTTAAATAAAATACAGTTGACCCTCCATATCTGACGGTTCTGCATCCACAGGTTCAACCCACCATGGATGGAAATTACTCAAAAAAAATTTTGTCTATACTGAACATGTACAGGCTTTTTTTTTCTTGTCATTATTCTATAAACAATATAAGTATAACTACTATTTACACATAGCATTCACATTGTATCGGATATTATAAGTGACCTAGGAATGATTTCAAGTTACAGGATGAAGTGTATAAGTCATATGTAACTACTATGCCATTTTATATCAGGGACTTGAGCATCCACAGATTCTGGTATCCACAGGAGGTCCTGGAACCAATCCCTGGAAGATACTGAGGGATGACTATACCTTAACAAACATTTCTATTCTTGGATTTATGTAGCATATCTACAAAACAGAAATTGACTGTATGTACTAAAGAGTCAAATATCCTAAAAACTTTGAATTCACAAAGGCCTTTCTGATATTCAATCTAAAATTTTTCAAGTAGTATCCACTCACATTACTTCTAAGAAAATAATAATCATTAAAGCTCACTATATTTGACTGAGTAGCAATAATGAAATCCTACCCTGAATTTATGCCCAATATAAAGAAATGCTTAGAATGAACAGAATTTTAAAAATAAACAACTCTATTCTGACAAATATGTACATTTTTACATAACAATTCTGACTTTAATAAATTTAATCTAAGGTTCACTTTCATCTATTTTCTTTTTACCTTTTTGGAGTATATATATAAGTTTGGTGTTCTGCCTGGGACTGGAATGCCAGCTTTAGTTAACTTTATGAAATACTTCTGTACTCGGCTAGCAACCTAAGGAAACATGACAAGCCTTTTAACATAATGAGACGACGTGTATTACCTGAGTAGCTTTTAAAAACAAAAACGTACATGTGTATCTAATGAATGCTAACAATTTAAAATGCATCATAAGTCTAGAAATAACTTTAAATTGCCACCAAATACACTTACATTTTAAAATCTAGACAAAAAAAATCACTTGAATAAATTTGAATGTGTTTGATTCCAAAGCTAAACATATTTTCAACTTGTAAACATTCACGCTTGTAGCATAAAAACACATCTATTAATATGAATGGCAATGTGAAAAAGGAAACTACAAGATACATTTTCAGAAAGATAACCAGGGAATATTAGTGCAATGCCACAAATCTATTAGCACATCCTCACCAAAAAGTACGTAACTGATACACTTATTAAGCATTCAAGAGATACTAAGTCTGTTATGTTTTTATTTTTTAATATTTTTTAATGATTCAAAGCAGAATTATCTCAAGTTAGTTTTGAAGCCAACAAAAAATATACAAGACTAATAAATTTTTTAAACCATCATATACTACAGCATTCTGTAGCTGAAAATAGTATGGCAGATCTGCTAAAGTCAGCCGCATTATCCTTCATTTAAAAACTGTCAAAAACAGGCCAGCAACCTGCAGCCATCTCCTTAATTACCTGTTTTGCTGTCCTGTTGCCCAGTTCATCTGCTATCTTTTGCCAGCGTCGAGATTCTACTTCTTCAGGAGGGTATTTCAAGAGTAGCTGCTCAAGCTTTTTCTACACCAAACCCAAGAACGAATTTTAAAAAATAAGTATTTGACTTAAATTACTGAATTTCTAAATAAACACATTTACATTCCATTTGAAAGCATAATAATACTCTTTCCCCAATTTGGGGGGTTATGTTACTAGAAACACTCATCATGGTAGGAAAGATTTCTAGTTAGGAACTTAAGACTTCACAGGGAAAATAACATGAGACAATAAACCTATGAAAGAACTTACAAAGGTTTTCTATTCACTTAAGTAAAAAGAATGAACAAGAAAACATAATAAATAAGTGCATTGGTATTTTACACATCTTAGTGATTTCCACTAACCATCTTTTCTTGCTAGAATATGTCAGGCTCTCCCCTATACTTTTGACAAAAACATGTAAATTCATTTGGATTTAGAATATTAAAGGAGGCTTTCCCCTTGTTTGTGTGGTCCTATATTCAAACATTTAATTTTAATATTCTGACAATGTGAAAAACGAAACTGCAAGATACATGTTTAGAAAGATAACCAGGGATTATTAGGGCAATATCACAAATCTATTAGCACAGTCTCACCAAAGAGTGCATAACTGGTACACTTATTAAGCATTCAAGAGATACTAAGTCCATTATATTATTTTCCTACACCAAACCCAAGAACAAGTTTTAAAAAGTAAGTATTCGATTTAAATTACTGAATTTCTCCTAAATTCTATTTCCTAAATTCTCCCACAGTCCTAAAGAGGAAGAATAATTTGGATGTTTGAAATAAAGGTTTCCTCAAACTTTTTATAAACAGCTGAATTCCTTATAGCTGTGGGGTTAATCCCCATATGAGACAAAGATGTGTCTCAAACTTCACCCACCATCCTAGCTATATGCCAAAATGTAACAGAACATGCTGACCCAGCTTCATCACTTTCCCTCCACAACAAAAATAAGAATGCACTTTGAGGCTTGGCTCTTCTTGGCGTCAGATTTTTCTCTCTCCCAAAACTGCATTCCAAAAATATCTACTTTCTTCCATCCATTTCTATCTCCCTCCCAAAACCCAAGTTCCTTCTTTAAAAATTATCCCCAAACAGGAGTTCTTATATTCTCTTGACCTCTAATACTGACTCTAATATTAAAAGTTTACTTTTTTTTTTAACCTACACAATTTAGAAATATCTACTACCTGTTCTTCGACAGTCCACAATTGGTTAAATGTTTCAGGTTTGGTATCATCACACAGGCGTCCTCTTATCATCTGTATTTAAAACAAGGCTTTTGTCAAATGGAAAATAACAAAGACTACCTTTTGAGATAACCAAATAACACATAAATTGTGAACCTTTTTATGGATTTCAAAATATTTCAGTAAATTTGTTTTTTAATGTATATGTATACATTACTGTTGACTGTCTACAAAATGCTTTCACATTCTTTTATTTTATTTGGTTTTATACTCCTAGCAATCCTGTGATACAAACAATAGTAATTTCATTTTATAGAAAGGAAATAGGGATGCAGAATGGAAAAGTAACATGTCTACTGAGGTTCATCTTAACTAATAGTGACAAGGGCAGGACTCACATCCTGGTCATATTCCACTACACATAAAGAAATATTAATTTAAGAATAAATACTATGTGTCAGACATTGTACTAGACACATTACATATACTAACAATTTAATCTTCACAACAACCCTACAACATAGGCAATATTAATTACATCTTATATAATTAATAAAAACTGGAGCTTGGAGACTTTAACATAAATGATGTCCAAAGTTCCACAGCTAGTAAACTGGGATTCCAACCCAGGTTTCTCTTAGCTTCAAAGTTCATGTCCCTATTATCTTCCAGTGAAAGACTGCTTTAATTTTAAGATCACAAATGAGCAAAATGTTAAAATGCTTTGTTTATAACTCAAATTTTCCTACTGCAATATTCATTCTGCTTACCTGAGGACGACTGTTTGAGCCCTCTGGACCGTCACTCAAAGGCAACATAGAGTATGAAAGGGACTCTCCATCCTTCTTAGGATCCAAAGGACTTTTTGGTCTAGCAGGTAAACCTACTAAAAACAAGACCATGTATAGAATTATTAAAGCAAGACACTGCCAGATACTTCTACATAAATTCTTAACATATGATTTCTTACCTTTATCAAAAACAAGCTTAACTCTCCTAGTATGTCTTTTACGATTTTTAAATTCTCTTTCAAAGTTCCCAAGGCTATGAGTATATTGGTCCCATACAATCTCAGGCAACTGAACAACTCTCTGTGGGTATGGAAGCCCTATATCGGCCTGGGGAAAACAAAAAGCAAACAAACAAAAACAAAGTGACAGTCTAAATTTAATTTAAAAAATAACCAACTATAGTCAAATTTCCAGACGATTCCAAACCCAAGTAGTCAACTGGGCATTTTTATTCACTGTTTGAATCCAATAGGCAATAAAGTTAATTAATAATACAGTCTAAACAGTAACTGCTATGATAAGAAATAATAGAAAATGAATTTCATAAAACATAAGTACTACTTTTAGAGTTCTAAATCTGAACTATACAGACATACTGTTCTATCCATTACACTTTAAACAAATACCAAAGCAAAAAATGTATTATCTCTAAGAACAGCATATGAAACGTATCTGATTGCAATAAACAAGACTCAACACACAGAATTCATTTTAAATATACTCCCATGTTTGTGACTTATTCATAAAACAGTGAATTATTTTCAATCTATAAGCCTTTATCACATTTACAAAAATTATATGTTGAGAATCAAATCAACACCTTTAATTCATCTGAAATCCTTAGAGAATTCATTAGTTGTCATAATTAGTAAAACCAGGTCATTATATATTATATTACATGTAATATATAATATATATAATGTATTTTTTTTTTCCTTTTTGTCTTTTTTTCGTGTCCGGCAACGGATCGCAACCCTCAGTGTTGCCTCCGTAC
>NW_007726515.1:143103-144232 GCF_000696425.1 Galeopterus variegatus
GACACTGAGGGTTGCGATCCCGTTACCGGTCACGAAAAAAAGACAAAAAGGAAAAAAAATAATAATAATAATACCATATATTATTTTAAGGCTCAACTTTTACAGAATTAGAGGATGGTGTCTTTTAAAATCATGGTGGTAATATGAAGTAAAACTAATAAGCCATAAATGTTCCCTGCATTCTATATACCAATATATATCACAAGTTTCACTCATTTCAATTGGGAATTTTTAGATATTCACTAAAACAAACAGATCATATGTCAACAACTTAATTAATATCGTAACCTAAAAAAAATAGGCAATTAGTATACATGAGTTAAGAGAGAAAAACAGAAGCATCGAACTACTAAATTAAATCCAGTAGAAAAATTTCTTTCCAAGGAACCTATATCTTTCATGGTTTTTAAGTACCTGGATTTAATACAATTCTGTACATTTTTATTAAAAACTCTTAGGATGGCCAATATCACATCTCTGTTTCTGAAATAAAATGAAAAGAAATTCAGTTCTAAACTAAATCTAAAATGAAGAACCAGCAAATAACCAACTACATACAAATCTAGTATTTATGCCTAACTACATCTTTTTCCATAGCAGGGAACAAAAATGAGATTAAGATTTATTAATTTTTATTAACATTTTCTTCTCTAATACCATGTGTTTTGGTTGCATCCACTGTAAATAAGCATTGTAAGTACCTTATCTTTTTGCACTAGCAAATTGTTTAATAACAGCAGTGTAAATTAATAAGCACTTAAGGGGGCCCCATTTCAACAAAGAAGATACAGTAAGGTTCTAAAAACCTTACAAGTTTTAACAAATCAATATACAGATTCTATATCTGTTATGATATTCAATGTTTTCTGAAAGCAGAGACAAAGGAATGTTTGTCAACTAAATAATATAGCTAGAAAAATCCAAATAATAAATTAATACATCTAATGAAATAAAGTCTCCAAGGCTACTCCCCCAACACCTTGTAGACTACTTTTGCAACTCATTAAAAACAGGTAACTCAGAATGAGACTAAACCTGTCATATTATACAAGATAAGATTTTTTTAATTTCATTTTTTTGTTTACTGTTGTGGCTGGCCAGTAAGGGATCTGAACCCTTGACCTTGGTG
>NW_007726515.1:145005-150035 GCF_000696425.1 Galeopterus variegatus
TTCATTTTTTTGTTTACTGTTGTGGCTGGCCAGTAAGGGATCTGAACCCTTGACCTTGGTGTTATTAGCACCAGGTGCTCTAACCAACTGAGCCAACAGCCAGCCTCGTTTTGTTTTTTGTTTGTTTGTTTGTTTGTTTGTTTGTTTGTTTGTTTGTTTTGAAGATGAAGATGAGGATTTTCTCTTAATCTTTTCACACATGCTGATTAATATTATGCCTCTCAAGTTTATTGAGCAATAGTGGGTCCCTAATTCGAAACAGTTATCATAACACAAAAGCACATCTAGATCATCTCCATATTTACATACCAAGAAAATTATTTTAAGAACTTGTACCACTTTTAAATGATTGTTAAACAGAAAGTCCCGTTTTAAGGAAAACAGAAAATTATGAGTAACTTTCACACTAAAAAATAAAAATGCATTTCAAAAATAAGTAAAACTTATACTTCTTGCTCACAGACTTGTCTATCATAACCTTAAAGACATTTAAAATACATTTTTTGTTTTTATCACCATTGTTTTCCTCTCTCAATATGTAGATGTGCAAAAGTAACCCAAAACAAGAACAGTTAATGAATGCTGAAGTATTTTTTTCTTTTATCTTTACTAATCCTGAAGTCTTGAATGCAGAAGAGAGAAAATACTCTAAAATGGGGAAGGTAACAGGAAAAGTTAGGAAAAATAGCTAAGGAATAGGGCAAAAGTTCCTATACAAATATCTAATAAAAGCTCCTAGCTATTTTCATTTGGGTATATTTCATCATGTGCTTTGTGGGGGCAGAGGAAGGTGGTACCCTGCCTTCATTAGTATGGTCAATTATAGAAGTGAAAAAAATTTTAAATTTTAAAAAGCATATACCCACTTAAAAAGAATAAACCAAAATTATCTTAGGTTATTAGCAAATAAATCTTAAAATGTACTCAATGTATACCTTCTTCTGGAGTTTTTCCACAAATCCAATGGGATTTTTTAGAGCTTCTTTCTGGTGTCTGCCTAAACTTTCCAGGTCTTGGACTGCTTGAGAACGCTGAGCCTCGAGAACAGCAATTGTCTGTAACAGTCTCTGATAACTACAGAGACAAAGAAAAATATGTCACTAAAATTTTCTAGTAACAACAATAAATAAAAACTGAGTTCAAGCCATGATCTACTATTAAGTCACACAGTCTTTTTAAAGTTACCTGAAAGAGTTTAGTAAAACATATTACTGGGAATAAATGAGGTCTTCCCGAGTTACGAAGTACCTAGTCAGAAAATATCAGTTAGAGAAAGCAAAGCCTTCTTCCCCCATTTTAAGTCTTTAATTCTCGAACCTGAACAAGTACAGAAAATAAGAAAGCATCAATAAAGTCATTAAGAAACTGCTAAATAAAAAAAATTAAAATCATAAAATTTTTGCACTAGGAGGGAACACCAAATTGAGCTGCTCTGTTGTGCTCTGTTGAAATAAGTCATCTGAGGTGCATTTTGTTGCCCAGAGTCAAAGGACACTGTCACATAATACAGACATGACCTTATGTCTCAAGGTTCTCATTTTCATTTTGTATTATACACCTCCCCCTCCCTATTTTAGAGATTTACTTTTCCGTCAAATAATCTGTTAAATTTTTCCTCAGCATTTAAGATAAAGACAAAAGTTCTATTCTTAAGTATTGATCATTTATGGAGAAGAAAGTCCAAAAAAACATTTTTACTTTGCCTGCAAGGGTCTCTTTAGCACAGATAACATACTTGTTCTACCTACACAAATCTACTGTTTGTCATTATCCTGAAATCTCCCTACAATATATATATGAAGGTTCTTCAAAAGGTTCATGGAAAACACATATTATGAAAAACCTATTCATAGATTTCAAAATTTTTTTAAGAAACATTTGAACCAAAATAAACTTGGACTAACTTGTTATATTGTGTCTGAACAGGTTCCAGTTTGAGGCACTAAGAAGCATAAGATATCAGTTTGAAAAGAGGCCCTATCAGAGCAACATGAATTCTGCTAAAATTGAAGCAAGGACAAACATCAAATTTATGGTGAAGCTTGGGTAGAAGAATGGTAAAATCACTAATGCTTTATGAAAAGACTATGGGGACAATGGCCCCCCCCCCAAAATCAGCAGTTGACAAATGGATAACTCACTTTAAGAAGGGACAAGACAACACTGAAGATGAAGCCCGCAGTGGCAGATCATCTACATCAATTTGTTAGGAAAAAATTAATCTTGCTCATGCCCTAACTGAAGAGGACCAACAATTAACGGCAGAAACAACAGCCAACATCAGACATTTTAATTGGTTCAGCTTACACAATTCTGACTGAGAATTAAAGTTGAGCGAATCTTCTGCTCAATGGGTGCCAAAACTATTGTGCCTAGATCAGCAGCGTACAAAGGCAGAGCTTTCAATGAAAATTTTAAATAAGGGGGATCAAGATCCTGAAGCATTTCTTCAAAGAACTGTAACAGGAGATGAAATGGCTTTACCAGTATGATTCTGAAGACAAAGCACAATCAAAGCAATGGTTACCAAGAAGTGGAAGTGGTCCCGTTAAAGCAAAAGCAGACCAATCAAGAGCAAAGGTCATAGCAACAAACTTTTAGGATACTCAAGGCATTTTGCTTGTTCACTTTCTGGAGGGCCAAAGAACAATAACAACTGCTTATGATGAGAGTGTTTTCAGAAAGTTAGCCAAAGCTTCAGCAGAAATACACCTGAGAAAGCTTCACCAGAGAGTCTTTCTCCACCACAACAATGTTCCTATTCATTCCTCTCATCGAACAAAGGTAATTTTGCAAGTTTCACCCATTTTTCTTCAGTTAATAATGTAAAAAAGACTGCATTGACAACATGGCTAAATTCCCAGGACCCACAGTTCTTTAGGGAGGAACTAAATAGCTGGTATCATTGCTTACAAAAGTATCTTGAAATTGATGGAGCTTACATTGAGAAATAAAGTTTATATTTTTTATTTTTATCTTTTAATTCCATTTTTCCACAAACTTTTTGAAGTCCCCTAGTACGGTATCATTGCTTACAAAAGTATCTTGAAATTGATGGAGCTTACATTGAGAAATAAAGTTTACATTTTTTATTTTTATCTTTTAATTCCATTTTTCCACAAACTTTTTGAAGTCCCCTAGTACTCATTCATTCATTCATTCACCCCTTGCCTGTTCAAATTGTCCTGCTACTCTCACTAATGTCTAATTTTACATATAAACATGCATATGGAAAGATGTTAACTCCAAAACCCCGAATGCTCAAATACACTTTGTAAAAAGAATTTTTTTTAAAAAGTCACTCCAAGTTCACTTTAAAATAAGTGGTTATGTCCTTAAAGTATTAGCGAAGTGCAATTTTTCTTTATAGCTTCAAATAAACTCCATAATGGCAAATACATCTGTTTTGTTCACTGTTTTGTTTAGCCAGTGTGCAGCTCACTTCTCAGCATATAGATGCTCAATAAATATTTTCTGAATGAATGAATGGACAGATGTTCTGTGCAATCAAAAAGTATTGTTTAAGTTCCAAAATCAGCAAACTGACAGAAATATCAAAGGTGAAACAATGTTAATTTTGAGGTTCACAGCCACTAAATTTCAACATGATGTTCTCTATCAGAACACTTTCTCAGCCCCTTGCCTTAAACATATCTTATTCTTGTTCTCAAGTTGTTAAAGATCACTGATGAAATGTTTAATAATTAAAGTAAAACTGCTAACTCTGAAGGGTTAGACTCCTCTCAAACTAGAAATAACTCATTTAAATTTAGAGTTCTGAATGGAAAAACTAGGGCTGTACTATGTCACTTTCAGATAATTAGAGTTACTTTCACTAAGCCTCCACTTGCTTTGAGGTGTATCGAATGTACAAACCCTGCCTCTGCTGGCTCCTTCTACTAGGCAGACTCACACGGGCTCAATCTCAGGGAGATAATAATAAACTAAGTACTAGAAGCTATCAGAGAATACTTTACAATACTCTTAACTGCCATACTTCACTTCCAGAACTCCTATCCCACTAGCCGAATATAACCAAAGACTTTGTCACGGTGTCTTTATCCTTGTTTTAAGAAGGAGTTGAACACTTCAGAATCACTTTAAAAACAACTGTGGGTCTATTAAACTTTCAGCAAACTGCTGTACGCATAGTAGCAATTAATAAGGCACAAGTAAGAATAAAGTTATGAAAATATGAGCTAAAGCTTGAAAAAAGTGCTATAGTCAGTCACAAAGGCAGCTGTGTTTGGTGTAAACAGACACTGGGAACAAAGGCCTCTATTTGAAGCTAATAAATTATAACAATTTTATTATATGTAAATTATTCCACAATAAATCTGACTTTAAAAAAAAAAGCAATTCCAAAAAGATTACAACAAAGGTAATCTTTCAACTCCTATTGTATTCTCTTAACTTAAAACAAAATGATTATCAGATGTTTGCCTAGGACAAACATTGGTAAAGACTTAAAGCCCAGAATATTGAAAAGACTATAAGAAAATAGTGAGTTCAACTCTTCTATCCCAGATAATTTAAACTATCTCCTAGAGTTCTCAGAGATTTTACCAGTAAGATTACCACATATATGTCCCTACACAGATATGGAAGGAATCATAAAAAAAAAAAAACTGGCGTGACATCTGAAAAAAACAGTATGATACAGACAAATTTATTTTCAATCCCACACACCCACCCACTCCATCTTCAAAAGCAAACTACAAAAGCTGATCCAGGCATGAATCCAAAGCAAGATTCATTTGTTGTCTAATTCAACAATTATTTTTTAAAAAACAAGGCACTATCCTAAAAGCTTTAGTAATTACCAAGATAAATCAGGCATGGAGCTTAGGTATAATAGGGGAGCTAAAATTACAACAGAGAGGAAGAACAGTAACTAGATGGGAGTGTGAACTGGACAAGATAAGGCATGTTATTGGGGATGGAGGATGGGTATAAGAGGTTCCAGCATACTAGTCTCTATACCTTTTTGTATGTTTAAAATTCTCCACAATAAATTTTTTTTTTTTTTT
>NW_007726515.1:150677-157086 GCF_000696425.1 Galeopterus variegatus
GGAGCGCTGCCGCACTTCCCAAGCGGCGCACTATCCAGTGCGCCACCGGGCCGGCCCCCACAATAAATTTTTTATAAAAACAAAAAAAACCTCCAACTTTGGTCTAAATCAACAAGGGAAGTGACCATTGTACTCCTCCTGTGCTGGTGAGATCACACCTGTAACTTCATTCAGCTCTGCTTTGAGAAAGAGAAAAATATATTCATGAACAGATAAGACAGATAAGAAACCATGTGATAAGAAATAACAGTGGTGTCTAACATTTACTGAATGTGTACTATGTGTCAAACACTGTTGCATTTTAAGTGTAATACTTCAATCCTCACAATAACTAATGAGACAGTTATCATTATCCTTATTTTAAAGATAAGGAAACCAAAGCACAGAGTAAGTAAGTAACTTATCAAGATCATACCAGCTATTTATGGTGGAGCTGTGGTATAAAGAATGGTTAAAAATTCTGAGAATATTTAGCCAAAAAATGAAAACCTCCAAAATAATAATACTTCCATCTTTATTTAAGAAACTGCTATGTGAAAAAGGAAATAGACCCATTTTATGGGTTACTATGTGTCAAACCAGGAGCAAATTGTAATAAAGGCAAAATATGACGAAAAACTTTGCCTCACTCAGAACTAATAAAAGATGGTAGGATAGCACAAAAACACCACAGATGTTCATAAAAATATGTAGAGGTAATTTAAGCACTAAAAATCCTGAAACTTTAATTCCAGTAAATAAAGCATACTACTTTCACTTTTATTACTCAATGAACCAGGCAAGAGAACTGAATAACTAAAAAAAATAACACACACTTTTGCACAGATGCTAGCTATAGCTTTCCCACAAGAACAGCTTCACATTAAATCTATCCAAATTATTTATCTATTTCTAACACAGAATCTTACACAATGCTAAGAACAGTGAGCTCACCTGTGGCAAAAAATTGTTAATTTTACTTTCATTTCATGTCTTCAATATAAAATGAAGACAATTTTGATTTTATATTATAAAATTATATTTTGCTAAAACATAAATACCCTTCAAGTCTAAGTTATTTTCACTACCTTTCAGTACCCAATTCCTCTTGAATTCTTTATTCATGACTGTGAATATGAAAACATTTATATGAAAGAGTATATATATATATATGTAGAAATCCTGATGTCTGAAAGAGAATACCAAGGAATTAGCAATCTGGAAGTTAATTTTATTGTTCAATTCTAGCCAGTAATATTTACATACACAGTAATCAGTAGAGGGATGGAGGGAAGGAGGGAGAGAGAAAGAGAAAGACAGTCAGACAAAGACAGAGATAAAACAGAAAGGGAACATTTTGTCAACTGCACCAAAATCTTTTTCAAAGAAACAGACTTCCATTTCTATTGTGGAAACAACCTTAAGATTATATGGGCATTTGTAATCTTAAAAAACTAATGAGGAAACATTTTTAAAATCCAGATTGGGGGGCCGGCCCGGTGGTGCACTGGAGAGTGCGCCGCTTGAGAGCATGGTGGCGCTCCCGCCGAGGGTTCGGATCCCATGTGGAGACCGGTTTCCACTCACTGGCTGAGCGAGGTGCAGGCGCAACACCGAGGGTTGCAATCCCGTTGCCGGTCCCCGGTACGGGGGTCCCCGGTACGGGTGCGACACCGAGGGTTGCGATCCCGTTACCAGTAAGTAAAAAAGACAAAAAAAAAGGAAAAAAAAAAATCCAGATTGGGAACATCCTGCCAAAAATTGTCCTGATTCTTCAAAATAGTTATTAAAGAGTATCATTAAAGACAAAAAAGATGGGAAGCTATTCTAGCTCAGGAATTTACAACCTATGGCCTGCCTTTTTTATAAATAAAGTTTTATTGGAACATAGCCATACTCATTTGTTTACATAATGGCTATGGCTGCTTTCTAGATGCAATGACAAAGTGGAGTAGTTGCAATAGAAACCACATTATTCACAAAGCCTAAAATATTTACTGCAGGTATCTGGCCCTTTAAGAAAAAGTTTGCCAAGTCCAGCTCGAGATTAAAGGATACAGAGACATGACAAGCAAGTGTAATGCATAATCTTTGATTAGATGCCACAGAGGAAAAATGGTTGTTAAAGATATTTTGGTGGATAAATAGAAAAATGTAAATATAGATTATGGATTATATAATTTTATTGTACCAGTGTTAAATTGCTAGGGTATAATAATGGTGTTTAAGGTTATGCATTATCCCTAATAAGAGTTGTTTTTAGGAGATATATACTAAAATATAAGAGTGACAAGTCTAAGACCTACATTTTAATGATCCCGCAAAAAGAAAAGTATATTATACCAGACGGTAAGGAGGATAAAGGAAAAGGGAGAGAGCAAATGTTACAATATGTTAAATTGTTAATAACTGATGAATTTAGGTGAAAGATATACAGATGCTTGTCATATTATTTTAATTTTTCTACGTTTTATAATTTTCCTAAATAAAAACTGAGGAATAAAGAACGCTTCATTATACTTTGCTAGTAGAAAAAGGCAGCTTGATTCATGACCTTATGAACAAACTGAGCCTAACACACTGAAAACAACCAGAGAAAGTAAGGTGACATAAGAATAAACTTAAGTACAAACTGTAGGGAAAAAAAGGAAAAGGAAAAACTTGTAATTAGGTGAGTTTAATAATGTTTTCATATGTGTGCATGTACAAGTGTTCAAGTACTTGGTTAGCAGTAGGAAATAAGAAAGAAGTGCAAGATTTTATTCTCAATAGGACAAAACTATGCAAAGTAAATTGGTACTCAAGAATAACAATCAGGCCATTTTAAAAATAAATTCTAGCCAACATAGCAATTTACCAATTTAAAACAATTGGGAGTGGGCCAACCTTGTGGCTCACTGGGGAGAGTGCAGTGCTGGTAGTGCCAAGGCCGCGGGTTCAGATCCTATACAGGGATGACCAGTGCGCTCACTGGCTGAGCATGGTGCAGACCACACCATGCCGAGGGTTGTGATCCCCTTACCGGTCAAAAAACAAACAAACAAATAAAAAACAATTGGGAATAACTGCCTCAATTTCCTCTAACTACCCCATCATTTCAATCAAGTTTGGTGTATCTTTCTGCAAAATAATGAGCTCATTAGATATATACATGATTTCACAGAAATTATTTTTATGTAAGCAGAACACACAATTTAAAAGTATCTATTTGGTGGAATAGGAGCTATATAATACGATACTTTCTCTTCCTTCACAAAGGGCTGAAAGATTCTACGGGAACTGCAAGTTCAAAAACTCACAAATAATCTCCCACTCGCTTTTGATGAAAATCCAAAAGTCATTAGAGGATGATCACAAAGCCTCTTATGACATTCCGTGTTAAGACAGAAACTAATACCTTAGCTTCCAATAATATGTCTTCCAAGTATAAAGATCAATCCTGTGCTAAAAATAACTAAAACCTAGAGGGAAGGCCAGTTAGCTCAGTTGGTTAGAGCATAGTGCTGATAATAAGATCAACGGTTCGATACCTGTACCAGCCAGCTGCCAAAATTAAAAACAAAACAAAAAAACCCTAAAATCCTTAATTTAAAATGTGAGCAAAGAAAAAAACCATGTACCTGTTAATTTTAAAAGTATAGAAGAACTAGCAAGATACTAAGGTTTTATTAACAGGCCAAAGTACTGAACTATGCAAGTTTGAGCTCAATTTCCTGGACTTTATTTGGCCAGGGAACAGAAGATAAAGCTACTAAGATAGGTAGTCTCATAAGAGACTCTCTCCCCATCAGTATGGGACCATATCCCTCACTCTTATCCCCAAGGAACATTGCCTTGGGTCTGAGGAAATAATACGTATCTACTGCCCAAAATCATATTACCTAGGTGGCCCAAAAAACTCAAGCCGTGACTATAGCCTAAGGCAGTGGTCCTGGACTGAGTACCCAACCCCCTCCAATTCCCACCCAACCTCTTCGCCAAGATACCCACAGAAACGAATGCAATCCTCTCTGGAGGAATACATCTTCGTCCTAGGCCTCAAAAATAACACATAAATAATTTTCCAAAGAAGTGAACAGCTCACATTAAAAAATTATCAACCATATGAGAAAAAAAGACACAAAGAATAAGAATAAAAGACGAGCTTGAAAATACCTATAGGGAATAGAAAACTACAAAAACTGAGTATGTAGCTTTGAAAAGGAAGCAAATAAACATTTTTAAAATATAATAATTAAAACTAAAAGCTCAGTGAGGACAAATTTCTACTTCCAGAAAATACAGAGAAGGCAAATTCAGGAACAAATGCTTCATTGAAGAAAACCAGTAAAAAGCCAGAAAAAAAATGTTTTGAAATTCTTAAAAACACAAAAGAGTTAACAAAATTGTGAGGTATTACCAGGTCAAGATCCGTGAGAAGATGGAAACCAGAAAGATAAAACATATATTGGGGGCACTTTTGCCCTGGAACAATTTACTGATCCAGAGGAGGAGACTAAGAGGCTGAGCAGTGGTGCTTTTGACAGCTTAAAACTATAGAAGATCAAAGTTAGTGTATAGGGCCTATCAAGGGCAGAGGCCCTGGGAAACCAGCCCATGCTTTGGGGTAATATCCTGAAGGGCTACACCTAAGAAATAAGGGTGAACAGGAAGTAAACAGCCCTCTCAGAGTGGACTAGAATATCACAGTTTATAATTAACTAGTAATGACCCAACTATCCCACTACTGGGTATATATCCAAAGGAAATCAATATATCAAAAAGACACCTGCACTCCCATCTTCATCATAGCACTATTCACAATAGCCAAGAGACAGAATCAGCCTAAATGTCCACCAATGGATTAAAAAAACTGTGACATATATACACGATGGAATACTACTCTGATACAAAATATATATTTATATCTTAATCATTTGCAGCAACATGGATAGAACTGGAAACCATCATATTAAGTGAAGTAAGTGAGGCACAATAAGACAAATACCGTATATCACTCATACGTGGAAACCGAAAAAACAAACAAACAAAAAAAACCCAATGGTTCTCACAGATGTGGAGTAAGAATAATGGTTACCAGAGGCAGGGGGCAGGGAGGAGAAGTGGTAGACTAATGGGTACAAAACTATGCTATCTACCATAAGTGAATCATTGCACAGTATATGTACATGTTGAAACAACATACTATACCTCACAAATACATACATGTAAATGTTAAGATATTTTTAATTAAAAAAAAAAAGAAAATTAACTAGTAAGGCCGAAGATGCACATAACTCAAGAGTCAGACATCCTATATCTAGGTTTGTAATCTCAGGAAACTCTTGAATATACATGTCAGGAGACATATGTTCATAGTAGCATTATTTATAATAATAACCCCAAACCATGAACTACCTAAATGTCCACCTAATCAGAATGATTAAACTATGATATAGGGATATGACGGAATACTATATAGCAATGAAAATGGACAAATTACAACTATTTACACCAACACAGATGAATATCATAATGCTTCACAAAAGAGTACAGGTAATATTGTTCAAAAGCAGGCAAAACTAAACTTTATTGTTTAGAAATATAAACATAGGTAGTTAGGGCCGGCCCGGTGGCGCACTGCTACAGTGCGCCGCTTGGGAAACGCGGCGGCGCTACCGCTGAGGGTTCGGATCCCACATACAGACCGGTTCCTGCTCACTGGCTGAGCGAGGTGCAGGGGCAACACCGAGGGTTGCGATCCCGTTGCCGGTCCCAGTCCGGTACGGGCGCGACACTGAGGGTTGCGATCCATTGCCGGTCATGAAAAAAGACAAAAAAAAAAAAAACATAGGTAGTTAAAACTTTTAAAACAGCAAATAATGATTTTCTCAAAAGTAAGACAGTGGTTACCTCTGAGAAGAGAAAAGGTATACCTGAGGAATTATTCACAGGAGACTTCTGAAGTGTTATCAGTATTTTATTTCTTAACCTGGATAGTGGTTAAATAATTACAGAACGTCTGATTTCTTTATTATCCTATACCTGTATCTAAAGATTTCATTACTCTCATATGCATGAAATATTGTACAAATTTTTTTAAATGGAAAAGAAGATTTCTAGGAAGAAAATGTTACAGAGAGATCATTTCTACTCTTTTAGAACTTTAAGATTCACGTAAGAGTCCCGCTTCAAATCTCAGCTCTATCAGCAACTATACCAAGCAACATTAAACCTTGGTCCTCAGCTTCTTCAGCTTTAAAATGAAAAGAACGTACCAGAAAGGTGACTACAAAAGCTTTTTTCTGGGCCGACCCCGTGGCTCACCCAGGAGAGTGCGGCGCTGGGAGCGCAGCAGTGCTCCCGCTGTGGGTTCAGATCCTATATGGGGATGGCCAGTGCGCTCACTGGCTGAGCGTGGTGCCGCCGGCGGACACCACGCCAAGGGTTG
>NW_007726515.1:157224-158108 GCF_000696425.1 Galeopterus variegatus
TGCCGCCGGCGGACACCACGCCAAGGGTTGCAATCCCCTTACCGGTCACAAAAAAAAAAAAAGGAAAAACAAACAAATAAATTTTTTAAAAAGCTTTTTTCTAAGTGAAAAATTCTAGGATTGTAAGATACTTGTTCCACTCTGGTCACTCATTACATATACTTCCTGAATTGTAAATGGATTCAGTTTATAATGTATACATAAATACAGCATTAATCTCTGTTTTCTTCATACAGATATCAGCTCTGCCCATAGGTAGAAGTACGCCAAGTAACTGCCCTCAGAGAAAAAGGTATTTAAAAAGATCTGAGGGATAAGTTCCTCCTACTTCATAATGTCTACTCGTGACATGTTAATAGCTTTTCTCTCACAGAGGTTACTTCGAAAAGGAAATTACCAGGAATATGATGGCTGTGAGTTATGAAGGAACTGGCTCTTCCCTAAGTCACTAGTGTACTTCCTGAAGGCAGGAATTTTTAGGTACACCTCTCTTTCTAGTTTCTAAAATGAACGTCTTATTTCATTTACTATATTGTGTGGTTCTTGAAAGGAAAGTCATTTTTCTACTTCTTTAATCCCATGTTCCATAGCATAGTACAGTTCAAGAACCATAGAAGGTGCTCATAAAGATAAAAATAAATAAAAACCACAAAAGAAAATATGAGCTGAATAGTTATATAGATGCATGACTTTTCAGTAAACAACTATATTCAGAACATTATTGTAATTGTATGTATGACATCTTGAGAATTCCTTAGACATGCTATTAGAACATATAGCCTTGATCCTTTTCAACACTTGAGACTTAGATAAACAGATGGACATACAAAAGGCAACCTTACCATATTCATGTATGACAGGAAGCTAAGAAGGATAGCAAATAC
>NW_007726515.1:158458-159005 GCF_000696425.1 Galeopterus variegatus
CTTAACCACATAAACAGAAAATCTGGTATTGAACTACAAAACAACCAAATGCACATAGGATGGCATGAACATGCCTTGAGAGGCAAATAAAAATTGTGGTCCTCCCGCCTGATCATAAGTTCAATATGAGGTAAAAGTGTGAAGTGACTGCTCAAAAAACAAGTATTAGCTTGAACTTGTACGAACCTATTCAAATGCTTACCTAGCACACTCTCTGTATGTCCCACTATATTAACCATTCTGAAGGACATATACAGATAATTACTACCTACAGAAATATAGATATGTATATATTCATGGGTTAGTACACATACACATTTTCTTGCTCTGTCAGCTAAGACAATAAAAGCAACAACTCCCAGTAGCAATAAGCACATTTAGCACCCAAATCTTGGTTTCTAATACTATTCTTCAATAAAGGACACTGGGATTCTTGCCTGATTCTAGGACTAAGGCAGGAAATATATAAAATGAGCCTGGGGTATTCTGTAGCACCAGAAAGTAACAAAGTGCTCAAAACAACAAACAAAAGCAAAAAAAAAAAAAA
>NW_007726515.1:159648-162542 GCF_000696425.1 Galeopterus variegatus
AAAAAAAAAAAAAATCAACAAGACACCACCTTGATGGGAGTGTGTTGAAGGGACACGGGAGCCAATATAAAAGTTGCCAACAGCCAAAGCTGGAACAATTTAAGTAATAATAAAGTAGTACTGCATGATAACCCGAAGTATAAAGTAAATAACTATGAGAACATACTGATATAAATAAATGACTGAGTAAATAAATAAGTGAAAAGAGAAAAAGTCTCCCGTGCAAAAAGATTCCAAATAATTTATGTAGATACTCTGCCCTCAAGGATGGAGAACATAACTGCCCACTCCTTAAGTGTGAGCTGTGCATAGTGACTTCCTTCCAAAGAGTACAGTATGGAAAGGCAGAGGGGAAAAAAAGGAACTTCACAGTGTAGAAACGTGACAAACACTACCTCAGTCAGGTGATCAAGGTCAACATCAACAGTGATAAATCTAATTGGTACAGGCACTCTTGGTATGAGGTAATAAAAATGGCATTTTACCTCCATGGTCTTCCTCCCAAAAACTCATAACCCCAATCTAATCATAAGGAAAACATCAAACAAATTTCAAGAGAGAGGTATCTGTACCTATCAGAACTGTCCAGGTCATCAACAAGGAAAGTCTGAGAAACTGCCTCAGCCAAGAGAAGTCGAAGGAGACATGAAAACTAAATGTAGGGCCGGCCCGGTGGCGCACTCGGTAGAGTGCGGCGCTTGGGAGGGTGGCGGCGCTCCCGCCGAGGGTTTGGATCTCATATAGAGACCGGTCTGCTCACTGGCTGAGCGTGGTGTGGGCGTGACACCGAGGGTTGCGATCCCGTTGCCGGTCGCGGTATGGGCGCGACACCGAGGGTTGCGATCCCGTTGCCGGTCGCGGTATGGGCGCGACACCGAGGGTTGCGATCCTGTTACCGGTCACGAAAAAAGACAAAAAGGAAAAAAAAAAAAACCTAAATGTAATGTGGTTTCCTAGATGGGATTCTACAACAAAGGACATTAGGTAAAAACTAAGAAATCAATAAAGCATGATCTTTAGTTAATAAATACTGTACTAATATTGGCTCATTAATTATAACAAATGTACCACATTAATGTAAGATATTAATAATAGGGGAAACTGGGTATAGATGAAAACTCTGTAATATGTTCTAGATTTTGCTGTAGATCTAAAACCATTCTTCTTAAAAAGTCTATTTTTAAGTAAACAAATAACAAACACAAATACATACATAACAATTTCTCAACCCTCCTTAAAGCCACTATTGTTTTATCTTGGAATAGCAAAAGGGAAAATATTTAGTTGAGGTATTTATTCAAGATTCCACCAGTTGAAATATCAGAATTTAAGAGTTCTCATCTGTAAGGAAAATAGAAAAAGTACAGTCAGGATCTCTCACCTTGCATCTGTTACAAATGGGCAAGATTCAGCACATTCACTACAAACAGGTATAAAAGTAGTGTAACTGTGCATGTGTGCCCATTTACTGATTTAGCATGATTGTCGTTAATTATGTAATGCTTGACTTGTGGCAACTATTGTGTACTAAAAGTATAAAAGTACCTGCTCTGAACTGCTGGTCAGCAGAGCCTGGAAGGCTGGTGGAGCATGGAAGGAGGGCAGAGCATGGTCAGCAGGGCAGAGCCTGAGCTTGTCTTGGAGGAATAAAGCATGTCTGTGAAGCTCACATCTGAAGAATAAAGTATGTCTACCTTGCATAAAGCTGCCAGGATCTTCTAGTAACTACCTGACTCACGACCTGCACAGGAAGGGGCAGAAGAATCAGAGATTCTTGCCCGACAACTGGCATAGTCAGCAGGATGAGCAGCTAAGGGAGCCACAAGCCCCTTGGAAGTGGGAAGAGATATGGCTGCCCTCAAGTATGTGGTACCTGGTGGTGGCGTTCCTGTGGACTTGGGCTTCACTGGAAACATGGGTCCAAGTGGATGGGTCCCTGAGAGCATAGAGAAAGCTCTCAAGGTGCTGGGCTCCATGGTGAAAAATGAGGAGACCCAATGTGTGGCTGGCCAGATGGACTGGCTACTGCTCACTGCACCACAAGCCAATATGGACCAGGTACTCCATAACGTGGCATAGTTTTGAGAGTTGAAACAAAAGGCAGACATGCTGGACACTGAAGTACAGCAACAGGTCACTGCCACTTCTGAAGCTAAGGATGATGATGACCATGAGGGTGAGTTGGGAGAACCTGTGCATCTCCTTGCACCACCTGTTGTGTGTCAGACCAAACCCCTAGCTGCTTGGCTCCTATGGTTATGGTACCTAGGGGTGGATGGCAAATGTGTGGTGTCTGTTAGTGTTGGTGGATGCCAGCACAGAATGTAGCCTGATACATGGCAACCCAAATATGTTTCCAGAGGCCACAGTGAATGTTGATGGCTATGGAAGACAGACTATTAAAGTCAAAGCTGTGTCTCTGCCACTGGGCATTGGACAATTGCCCCCTTATGTATATACTGTGTCCAAAGTGGAAGAGTGCATCTTGGATGTAGATGTACTTTATGGTTTGCATCTGCAAACAACAGTTGGAGAATTCTGGCAGCAGATCCACAGTAAAACTTGTGTTGACATGTGAAACAGTAACACTTGCTGGGAGGAAATGCAGAGATAAATGCCACTATCTTGGAATTAGAAAAGGTTGGCATCATCCATCCTGCATATAGCTCCTTTAATGTCCCGGTTTGGCCAATGAAAAAATCTGATGGTACTTGGAGAATGACTTTTGAGAACTGAATAAAGTAGTGCCTCCTTTGCACGTGGGTATGCTTTCAGTTCACAACTTGATGGATCAGCTGAAAACTTGTCATTTTGTACTGGACCTTGCAAGTGATTTTTTTTTTTTTTCCCCCTCTATCTCAGTTTCAGCTGATAGTCAAGAACAGTTTGCCTTT
>NW_007726515.1:163081-165470 GCF_000696425.1 Galeopterus variegatus
TGATGGTACTTGGAGAATGACTTTTGAGAACTGAATAAAGTAGTGCCTCCTTTGCACGTGGCTATGCTTTCAGTTCACAACTTGATGGATCAGCTGAAAACTTGTCATTTTGTACTGGACCTTGCAAGTGATTTTTTTTTTTTTTTTTTCCCCCTCTATCTCAGTTTCAGCTGATAGTCAAGAACAGTTTGCCTTTCCCTGGGAAGGAAGACAATGAACTTTTCAAGTGTTGCTCCAAGGTTATCTGCATAACCCAACTATCTGTCATGGTTTGGTGGCTGAGGACCTAGCCAAGTGGACTAGGCCCAGCATAATTACAATGTTTCATTATATTGATAATGTCTTACTAACCTCTGACTCTCTTGCAGATTTAAACCAACCATTTCCGGCACTGTTAGGACACTTGAAACAATATGGGTGGGCCCTGAACACAACCAAAATGCAAGGACCTAGACTGTCTGTCAAATTACTGGGAGTTATTTGGTCAGGTAAGACATGAATCATCCAGGAAGCCATTATAAATAAGATACAGGCATACCCTCAGCCCACAACAGTAGCTCAGCTTCAGGCTTATTTGGGACTTTTGGGGTATTGGAGAATTTTTGTACCCCATATGGCTCAAACAGCATGCCCACTGTATGCATTCATAAAGAAAGGAGCTCCTTAGGATTGGACTGATCTCCATCTTGTTCGAATGGTACGATGATTCTCCCGTTATGTCGTTCACCAGGCTTTACAAATGGCTGATTCCACTAAGCCTTTTGAATTAGATGTGCATATAACCCAAGAAGGGTCAAGATAGGGTTTACGGCAGAGGCAAGACTGATTCCGAATGCCTATAGGATTCTGGTCTCAGCTCTGAAAAGGGTGCTGAAGTGTGTTACTCTCTGATAGAAAGACAGTTAGCAGCTATGTATTCTGCCCTGATGGCCACTGAAGCTATTACAGGAGCTGCCAAGGTCCTAGTAAGGACAACATACCCCATTCTAGGTTGGCTATGCACATGGACAACCACCCCTAAAACTGGTGTAGCTCAGACTCCTACTCTGTCTAAATGGGGAGCATATATACAACAGAGAAGCACTATGTCAATGAGTCTTTTCTCTAATGAGTTGCAAATTGTGTTTGAGCCAGTCAAGGTTATGGAGGTAATTTTGAAACAACCCCAACCATTACCCATGGAGGTGGAGACCACACCTTTCCATGAGGGAGAGGGACCGATTGTGGAGCAACCCTGGTATACAGATGGCTCCAGCAGGGGACCCTCAGCATTGTGGATGGCTTTTGCTGTCCAGCCATAACCGATACCTTGTGGCATGAAAATGGTATAGGGCAAAGCAACCAGTGGGCTGAACTAAGAACAGTATGGATGGTAATAAAAAATGAGCCAGGGCCATTAACCACCTGCACTGACAGCTGGGTTGTACTCAAGGGTTTGACCCTTTGGATCTCTACTTGGAAGAATCAACGATGGCTGGTAAGTCACCAGGCCTTGTGGGGGCAAGCCATATGGCATGAGTTATGGGAATTAGCACAGGAAAAGGAAGTAACTCTTTTCCATGTCACAGTACATTCCCCCTAAGCCAGTCCAGGCAATGATGAAGCTGATGCACTGGCTAAAGTAAGGTGGCTGGAGAGAGCTCCAGCGGCTGATGTAGCTGGGTGGCTACACTGAAGAATGCAGCATACTGGCTGCAAGACCCTGTGGTCGATGGCCCGCTGGGTGCTGCATAAACCCAAGAAAGAATGCCCCCGATGGGCAGATTTGCTCTTCATGAGCAGACGGGTGCCCCTGATGGGCTGCTAACCCGTATGAGAGTGCCTCCGACACAATGGCAGGTGGATCTTGTGGGATGACTGCCAAAGTCAGAGAATTACTGGTCTTCAGTTTGTATGGCCTTGTGGGGCTCCAGAGCAGGTAAGCACTGTGAAGGCACTGAGTAGCCTTATGGTCATGTATGGTCTTTTGGAAAGGGGATTAAGGCTGTCTGCCAGCCCCCCATCTTTGAAGGGATGGACACATCAGTTGTGGCCAACAGAATCTTGAATGAGAGACCTCACAAGGGCAGGTCCTCTCTGATGGAGGCTCTGTTGCACAGAGTTGCAGTACCTATTCAATTGCATGTCACTACTAAAAATAATCTCTTGAAACCAGGATATGGTAAGAATGAAAATATTCTCTTATCGGCCCCAACCTGCTTACAATAGAGGCATACAGTACAATGGGAATGGCCATGGAAAATAGAAGCCCCACATGTATGCTGGGTAGGCCTAATTGGACCTTGGGGGAGGGGATTAAAGGAAGACTTGCAAGTCTCACCTTGGGTAACAAGTACCTGGCCTCCCTAAGTAAAGGTAACTTGGTTTGAACAGAATTTTTCTAGTAGCA
>NW_007726515.1:165817-181501 GCF_000696425.1 Galeopterus variegatus
ACAAGTACCTGGCCTCCCTAAGTAAAGGTAACTTGGTTTGAACAGAATTTTTCTAGTAGCATATTGCTACAGTCTAGATTGCTGCTATGGCCTATGGATACAAGGGTCAGCTACTCTCACTAAGGGAACATATGGAAGATCAAATGTGTAGATTGTATGGCAAATGACCCTGAAGAGATAGACTGTAAGGAAAATAGAAAAAGTATAGTAAGGTTCTCTCACCTTGCATCTGTTACAAATGGGCAAAATTCAGCACATTCACTACAAACAGGTATAAAAGTAGTGTAACTGCACATGTGTGCCCATTTACTGATTCAGTATGATTGTTGTAATTATGGAATGCTTGACTTGTGGCAGCTATTGTGTACTAAAAGTATAAAAGTAACTGCTCTGAACTGCTGGTCAGTGGAGCATGGAAGGTTGGTGGAGCATGGAAGGAGGGCAGAGCATGGAGGGTCAGTGGGGCAGAGCCAGAGCTTGTCTTGGAGAAATAAAGCATGTCTGTGAAGCTCGCATCTGAAGAATAAAGTATGTCTACCTCTCATAAAGCTGCCAGGATCTTCTACCTGACTCACGACCTGCACAGGAAGGAGCAGAAGAATCAAAGATTCCTGCCTGACATCATCTAATTTAAACTAAAATTTTTGTTAGCAAATTTACTGCTATTTATTTCTGGTTAAACTTTACCACATAGAACAATCATTCTAAAGGTTCTAGAACTCACCAATTAATGAATAATTCTCAGCTTCTATCTATGATCAATATGGACATTTATTCAAAACATCTTTTTAGATATTATCTCCAGTCTGCTTACGAGTGACAGTTGCTAGAACATTTCCAATGTTGTTAAATCTTTGCCAAATAAGTCTAATCTCAAGACCTACTATACCTACACAATTCTACTCTTTCGATTTTAGTGCTTCACAGTGGTGACATTAAAACAAGCAACATTATGCCTAGCATAGCTGTTATATACTTTTAATACATTCTGATGAGGAGGCTAGAGGAGAGAAAAATCTAAGGACAATGCTATTACTAAATATCAATTTAGTAATGATAGTTCGTTTACATAATTGTATTAAACCAGCTTAAGAATTTACAGCACAGCAGATTTTAAAGAGTATTTAAATAAATGAATGGTAAAAGTATTTAAGTGTAGGGGCATCTGGTAAGGGCTGGATTTATACAAAATTTTAAGGTCACAAGATGGAATAAAAGCTTTCTTAAAACTTTTGTATAGCTATAGGTACCTTATAATCTCATTATACTTATACTATTAATTTTACTCTGTACACTTATTACCTTACTTATACTCATTCCCCAAATATTTGAGTATATATTAATTATGTTCACACATGTAATACTTATTCTTGATCAAAAACCCTCTGAAATAGGTATTATTACACTTTATATGTGACCTAACCAAAACTTGGATATGTTAAGTACTGGTGGAAGATTCTTGCCATAAAATTCTTTCCATAATATAATTTTTTACAAACCCTAATTTTTCTGTAATATTGAGCTCAGATTATACACACTAAGAGAGTTAGCCTATACCTAAAATGCAGAAATGATCCAAAACCTGACGTCTTACTTTCCTGCCTTGCTTATAAATATAGTAAACCAGTAATAAAGTTAGCCTGTTAAATGACTACTCCTACTCCTATTTATTTCCTCATACAGATACTAATATAATAACAATACAAAGGCAGAGAAAAAAGAATACCAGAAGAATTTTTAATTAAATGTATCTTAAACAGAGTAAACAATGTTTTAACCAAAACATGTCATTCATAATTAAAAAGGAGTTTTGATAATCTCACACAATTATATGAAAAAGCTTGCCCCTTGCCAAAAAGTCTTCATTACGTATATTCTCTATGTCTACTTAGCCCTTAGAAGTATATTTTCTAACGTTTTTCAAAGTGTTTTGGGGGGATTTTTTTGCATGAAAGTTTTATCAACAATCTTGAAGACAAAGCCATTCTTTCAGTGACCTCTATTATAAAAGTTATCAGGCTTCTCTTTCCAGAGTATACCTTAGTATTCAGAAGCTGGTTTAGGCTAGATCTACACAGGAGTCCACAATATGTCTCTACAAGGCTAAAAAAAAAGAAAAAAGAAAGAAAATGACAGCTGGGCTATATTTTCGTTGTCTTATCACTTTCATTTATTTAGCTCAAAATCAATCGGTAAAGATTAGCCACTTGGTCTGATTTCAATAGAAGGCTTATATAAACCACATATATATTTCTATAAGCTGATGCCAAAATATGATTTTTAACATCATTTTTCTTAGTTCCAAATACTTGGAGAACCAACAAGATTTCACTCATTTATTCATTAATTCATTTACCTGTTAGGCTAAAGGTACTGCACTATGCACGGGAGATGTAATGGTGGACAAAACAGATAAGGGCCTTTTCCTAACAGAAGTATCAGTCAAGGGAGCAATACAAATAAGTAAATACAGTTGGCCCTCTGCATAAGCAGATTTAACCAATGCCAGATAAAAAATATTGCAGGAAGAAAAACAAACAATAAATAAAAAAAATTTTTTTAATTTTTTAAAAAAGGAAAATTTGAAATATAGCATAACAGCCCAGGTGAACACCAGCCCCATGTGCTGACACTAATGCAGCCACAGGCCTGCCCACACCCACCTGAGCCCCAGAGGGACCCACCCACTGACCAAGCAGGAGCTCACAAGTGCCAGCCCCATGCACCAACTCCAAAACAGTCACAGGCTGCCCACCCCTACCCAAGCTCTGGAGGGGCCTGCCCACGGACAGAGGGGGTGCCCAGGTGAGCACTGGCCCCAGTGCAGCTGAGGGCCCACCCACTCCCACCAAGCCCAAAAGGTGCCCACCTACCAACTGAACATGAGCCGAGACATCCCACCGCACACTCAAATGCACTGATACAAGAAAGGTCACCAGCAGAGGCTACAAATACAGAAGGAAGTCTTTCCCCTCATAGCCCACTCCAAAGTAACAGAAGAAACAAGTGTCCTACAAGATGACCAAACATCAATGAAAAAAATACTAGAACTATAAGTAAACAAGAAGATATGACATCACCAAAGGAATATGGTAATTGTCAAGTACCAGACCCCATAGAGAAGGAAACCCTGGAGATGTCTGAAAAGGAATTCCAAGCACTGATCTTAAGAAAACTCAAAGAAGCCGCCACAGGAAGCGCCCCGGGCTCTCCCAAGCAGGGGTGGTAGAGGGTCTCAGGCCTTGGTCATGCCCCCCTGACACGTACAACCAGCCCAGCAACGACCACCAAGACTCAGCAAGAAGGGCCCTGGGTTCCTAAGCTGGGACGGTGGGGAGCAAGGGCTTTTCCACACCTCCCTGACATCTGCACCCAGCCCAGCAATGACCAAGCCACTGCTGCAAGCCCCCTAGTCTCCCCTATGGAAATGAGGGGGGGTGCCACAGGCCTCAATCACACCCCTCCCTCATCCCTCCCTCTTAAATCCCATTTCCTTCCCCTTTCCCCTCTCCCCATCCCTCCCAACTGCTCCACAACAACATCCTAGAATGTAAAAATTAGTATTAATAAAATTTCATTTTCTTAAAAAAAAAAAACTCAAAGAAATAAGAGAAGAGTCAATTAGAAAACATAATGAAACAAGAAAAAATAACGCAGGGTATGAAGGAGGAAATTTACAAAGAGATTAATACCTTAAAAAAGAATGTAATAGAATTCTTAGAACTGAAGGATTCACTCAATGAAATAAAAAACAGAACAGAAAGCTTGAGCAGCAGGCTAGAACAAGCAGAAGAAAGAATTTCAGACCTTGAAGATGGTCTTTTTGAATTAACCCAGGCAGACAAGAAAAAGGAAAAAAAGACTTTAAAAACATTAAGAAAATTTAAGAGAGCTAGCAGACAACCTCAAGTGCACAAATATCCAAATCATGGGCATTCCAGAGCAAGAGAAGAAAGGAAAAGGCACTGAAAACCTATTCAAGGAAGTAATAACAGAAAACTTTCGAGGTACAGGGAGAGATGCAGACCATGAGATCCAGGAAGCCCAAAGATCCCCAAACAGATTTAATCTGCAAAGATCCTCTCCAAGACACATTACAGTCAAACTGGCAAAACTCAAAGAGACAAAGAGAGAATTCTAAGAGCAGCAAGAGAAAAGCATCAAGTCACCTATAAGAGAGCCCCCATCAGACTAAAGGCAGACTTCTCAACTGAAACCTTACAGGCCAGAAGAAAATGGGATGATATATTCAAAATACTAAAAGAAAAAAATTGCCAGCCAAGAATTCTATACCCAGCAAGGTTATCCTTAGAAATGAGGGAGAAATAGTGTATTTCCCAAACAAAAATTATGAGAGTTCACTAGCACATGACCAGCCCTGCAAGAATTTCTCAAAACAGTCCTGTATCCACAGCATCAAATACAATAATCACTATCATGGATTTACAAGAAAGAGCAAAACCCACCATTAAAACCCAAATGCAGGGCCGGCCCGGTGGCGCACTGCTACAGTGTGCCGCTTGGGAGTGCGGCGGCATTCCCGCCGAGGGTTCGGATCCCACATACAGACCGGCCGCTCACTGGCTGAGCGAGGTGTGGGCGTAACACCGAGGGTTGCGATCCCGTTGCCGGTCCGGTATGGGCACGACACTGAGGGTTGCAATCCGCTGCCGGTCACGAAAAAAGACAAAAGGGGGGAAAAAAAAAACCCAAATGCAAATGAGAAAAAGAAAGAAGCTAAATCATGTCACCTCAAAAATCCAACTAACATTGAAGATGAAAAATAAAAGGGGATGAAAGGAACAAATAATATTTAAAACATTTAAACAAAAAGCAATATAATGACAGGAGTAAAGCAGTATTTATCAATAACAAGCCTAAATGTAAATGGATTAAACTCCCCATTCAAAAGACATAGACTGACTGTATTACAAACCTAGACCTAACTACATGCTTTCTTCAAGAGACCCATTTCACCTACAAAGACACACACAAACTAAAAGTGAAGGGATGGAAAAAGATATAGCATACAAATTTAAACCTAAAACGAGCAGGAGTAGCTAACCTTCTATCAGAAAAAATAGACTTCAAACTAAAAACCATAAAAAGAGACAAGGCCATTATACGATGATAAAGACATAACAATCACAAATACGTTATGTTAGAAGATGTAACAATCATAAATATGTATGCACCCAACACTGGAACACCCAGATATGGAAAGCAAACACTCTTAAGCCTAAAAAAAGAGACAGGACCCTAATACAATAATAGTGGGTGACCTGAACACCCCTCTTTCAGCACTGGACACATCTTCCAGGCAACTGATAAACAAAGAAACACAGGATTTAAAGTACACCTTAGATCAACTGGACCTGGCAGAAATCTACAGAACATCTTATCCAACAACTACAGAATACACATTATTCTCATCACCACATGGAACATTCTCCAGGATAGACTAGGTTAAGTCACAAATCAAGTCTCAGCAAATTTTAAAATATTGAAACCATTCCAAGTATCTTTTCAGACCACAATGGACTAAAACTGGAAATCAATAACAAGCAAAATTCTGGAAACTACTCAAGCGCACGGAAACTAAACAATAGACTCCTGAATGACCTATGGGTCCAAGAAGAAATTAAACAGGAAATAAAAAAAATTTCTTGAAACTAATCAAAATAAAGATACATCATACCAAAATTTGTGGGACATTGCAAAAGCAGTACTAAGAGGGAAGTTTATTGCAATAAATGCTTACATCAGAAGAGTGGAAAGACTTCGAATAAACAACCTAATACTATGCCTCAAAGAACTAGAAAAACAACAACAAGCCAATCCTAAGAGTAGTAGACACAAAGAAATAATTAAGGTCAGGGCAGAACTAAATGAAATAGAGACCCAAAAAATAATACAAAAGATCAATGAAACAAAAAGTTGGATTTTTGAGAAGATAAATAAGACAAACCATTAGCTAGGTTAACAAAAAAAAGAGAGAAGACTCAAATAACAAAAATCCAAAGTGAAAAGGGAGACATTACAACCAATACCACAGAAATACAAAGAATTCTTAGAGATTATTATAACAACTGTATGCCAACAAATATTAAAATCTGGAGGAAATGGATCAATTTCTGGATACATACAAACTACCAAGAGTGAACCAAGAAGAAACAGAAAACCTGAACCGACTAATAACAAGCAATGAGATTGAAGCAATAATCAGCAATCTTCCAACAAAGGAAGTCAAGGACCGGATGACTTTACAGCTGAATTCTATCAAACCTTTAAAGAATTAATACCATTTCTCTTCAAAATTTTCCAAAAAATTGAAACACAAGCCATTCTCCCAAACTCACTCTATGAAGCCAGCATCACTCTGATACTAAAACCGGATAAAGATATAACAAAAAAAGAAAATGGCAGGCCAATATCCTTGATGAACACAGATGCAAAAATCCTCAACAAAATATTAGCAACCAGAATACAGCAAAACATCAAAAAAATTATACACCATGATCATGATCCCAAGGATGCAAGGTTAGTTCAACATATGCAAGTCAATAAATGTGATACACCACATCAAAACCAAGGACAAAAACCATGTAATTATCTAAATAGATGAAGAAAAAGCATTTGACAATATTCAACATCCCTTCATGATAAAGACTCTTAGCAAACTAGATATAGAAGGAAGTTATCTCAACACAGTAAAAGCCATTTATGACAAACCAATCGCCAATATCATCCTGAATGATGGAATGAACAGGAACAAGAAATGGATGCCCACTCTCACCACTCCTATTTAACATAGTATTAGAAGTACTAGCCAGAGCAATCAGGCAAGAGAAAGAAAGAATGGGCATACAGATTGGGAAGGACGAAATCGAACTGTTCCTGTTTGCAGACAACATGATCTTATATAGAGAAAAGCCTACAGCCTCTACCATAAAACTCTTAAAGCTGATTAACAATTTCAGTAATGTTGCTGGATACAAAATCAACGCCCAAAACCAGTAGCACTTTTATATGTCAGTAATGAACAAGCATAAAATAAAATCAAGAAAGCAAGCCCATTTGCAATAGTCACCAAAAAAATAAAATACCTAGGAATCAATTTAACCAAGGAGGTGAAAGATCTCTACAATGAAAACTACAAAACAGTACTGAAAGAAATTAAAGAGGACACAAAAAGATGGAAAAACATACCATGCTCTTGAATGGGAAGAATTAACATCATGAAAATGTCCATTCTACCCAAAGCAATCTATAGATTCAATGCAATCCACATCAAAATACCAATGACATTCTCACTCCTAACTAGGAAGGAAGGGAGGAAGAGAGGGTGGTAAGGGAGGAAAGAAGGAAAGAAAGAATCCTAACATTCATGTAGAAGAACAAAAGACCCCAAATAGCCAAAGCAATCCTGAGCAAAAAAAGTAAAGCTGGAGGCATAACACTACCCAACTTCAAACTCTATTACAAAGCGATTGGAACCAAAACAGCATGGTACTGGCATAAAAAACAGACATTTGGATCAATGGAACAGAACAGAAAACCCAGAAATCAATCCACATACTTACAATCAACTGATCCTTGACAAAGTCAACAACAACATACGTTGGGGAAAAGACTGCCTCTTCAATAAATGGTGCTGGGAAAATTGGACATCTATATTCTGAAGACTGAAACTGGATGTGTACTTTTCATCATATACCAAAGTCAACTCAAAATGGTTGAAAGATTTAAATATAGGACCCGAAACCATAAAATTACACTCCAGGAAGTAGGACTGGACAAAGACTTTATGAATAAGGCCCCAAAAGCACAAGCAACAAAAGAAAAAATAAACAAATGAGACTATACCTAACTAAAAAGCTTCTGCATACCAAAGGAAACTATCAACAGAGCGGAAAGACAACAGGTAAATGAAAAAATTCTTAGCATCACTAGTCATCAGAGAAATGCAAATAAAAACCACATTGAGATATCATCTCATCTCAGTTAGACTGGCCATTATTAAAAAGAGTGAGAATAACAAATGCTGGAGAGGATGCAGAGAAAAGGGAACTCTTCTACACTGTTGGTGGGACTATAAATTAGCATTTATGGAAAACAGTATGGAGGTTCCTCAAAAACAAATACACATAGAACTATCATATGATCCAGTAATCCCACTAGTGGGGATATATCCACAGGATTGGAAATCATCATGTTGAAGGGATACCTGCACTCCCATGTTCATTGCAGCTCTATTTACAATAGCCAAAATATGGAACCAACGTAAGTGTTCATCAACAGATGACTGGATAAGAAAAATGTGGTATATATACACAATGGAATACTACTTAGCCATAAAAAAGAATTAATTTGTGCCATTTGCAGCAACATGGATGAGTCTGGAGAAAACTATTTTAAGTGAAATAAACCAGACAAGGAAAGAGAAATACCGCATGCTCTCACTCATAACTAGGAAGGAGGGAGGAAGGGAGGAAGGGAGGGAGGAAGAGTGGAAGAGTGGAAGGGTGGAAGGGAAGGGAGGAAAGAAGGAAGGAAAGAAGGAAGGAAGGAAAGGAAGGGAGGGAAGAGAGGAAAGGGAGGAAGGGAAGGAAGGGGGAAAAGGGGCAGAACAGGAGGGAAGGAGGGAGGGAGGAAAAGAAAGAAGGAAGGAAGGAAGAAAAGACCACAACAATACACTGAACATTCAGAAAGAAAGAACAAATCTAAGGACACTAGAGATGGGGGAGGGAGAGGGGGGGAGGGAAGAGAGGAAAGGGAGGAAGGGAAGGAAGGGGGAAAAGGGGCAGAACAGGAGGGAAGGAGGGAGGGAGGAAAAGAAAGAAGGAAGGAAGGAAGAAAAGACCACAACAATACACTGAACGTTCAGAAAGAAAGAACAAATCTAAGGACACTAGAGATGGGGGAGGGAGAGGGGAGTTAGGGAGGGATAGGTTGGGTAAAGGGCATAAAGAAAAATCATGATTTGTAATAATGAATATAATAATAATAAATAAAAATCAAAAATATATATAGTATAACAACTATTTACATAGCATTTACATTGTCTTTTGTATTATAAGTAACCCAGAAATAATTTAAAATAAAGAGAGGATGTGAATAGGTTTTATGCAAATACTATACCATTTAATATAAGGTACTTGAGCATCACTGATCTTGGTATAGTGGAGTCCCTGGAACCAATCCCCTGAGGATGCCAAGGGATGATTGTAAATAATTATAGTATAGGATATTAAGTGCTTTAAAGAGAGAAGCATACACTATAGGTGGTCATCAAATAAAAACCTCTGAGGGTTAGGGACAGCTTCCCAAAAGAAATTCAACTGAGATCAGAAAGAGAAGGGAGAATTAGCTGGGAAAAGGGAGTAGAAGGAAAGGAGTTCAAGGGTTGTTCCAAAGAGAAGGGACAACATGCAATGGTGCTTTTAGGCAAAGCACCACACTTAAGACAAGAAAGAGGTTTGGTATGACTAAGAGTGAAGAAAGAGCCGATGCTCAGAAGGAAAAAAGGAATCAATTATGCAGGGCTCTGTAAAACCAAGACAGGACTTACCATGGACGAGTTTTAAGATAGAGAATAACAATGATTTTGCATTTTACAAAGCTCACTCGCGATAGAACAAGGAGAATGGATTAGAGTGGAGCAAGACTCTAGCGGGAGACCAATTAATGAGCTGTTACAATAACCCAGGGGAAAGAGAGACTGTATTAAGTGGTGGGAATGGAAATAGAAAGAGGTAAGTAGGTGAATTTGAGAGATTTATGATATAGGCCCAATAGGACTTGGTGACTGTCTAGACAAAATACTACTACAGAAACCAGAAGTGTTTCAAGAAGGAGGGTGTAGCCTACAAAATCAAATGCTAATGACAAATTTAAGGTAAAACAATGAGGTGTATCCAATGGACGTCATACAAGGAATTCACTAGTAAGTCACTTCAGAGGAGTGATGGGGGCTGAAGGTAGATTTCAATGGTTTACGAGTAAGCAAAAAATGAGCAAAGTAGAAATACAAAGTAAAATCAATTTATTTAAGAAATTTAGCTGTAAAGGAGAGAAAGCAAGTAGAACAGTAGATACAAAAGTACACAAGATACGAAAAGATTTTTAAATCTTGAAAGATTTAAGCATATTTAAATGTTGATTTTGAAAAAAAATGTTAAAAAAATGTTGTCTGCTACCTTTTATTTTTTTTCATGAAATAGAAAGCCAGCTCNGAAAAGGGGCAGAACAGGAGGGAAGGAGGGAGGGAGGAAAAGAAAGAAGGAAGGAAGGAAAGGAAGGGAGGGAAGAGAGGAAAGGGAGGAAGGGAAGGAAGGGGGAAAAGGGGCAGAACAGGAGGGAAGGAGGGAGGGAGGAAAAGAAAGAAGGAAGGAAGGAAGAAAAGACCACAACAATACACTGAACGTTCAGAAAGAAAGAACAAATCTAAGGACACTAGAGATGGGGGAGGGAGAGGGGGGTTAGGGAGGGATAGGTTGGGTAAAGGGCATAAAGAAAAATCATGATTTGTAATAATGAATATAATAATAATAAATAAAAATCAAAAATATATATAGTATAACAACTATTTACATAGCATTTACATTGTCTTTTGTATTATAAGTAACCCAGAAATAATTTAAAATAAAGAGAGGATGTGAATAGGTTTTATGCAAATACTATACCATTTAATATAAGGTACTTGAGCATCACTGATCTTGGTATAGTGGAGTCCCTGGAACCAATCCCCTGAGGATGCCAAGGGATGATTGTAAATAATTATAGTATAGGATATTAAGTGCTTTAAAGAGAGAAGCATACACTATAGGTGGTCATCAAATAAAAACCTCTGAGGGTTAGGGACAGCTTCCCAAAAGAAATTCAACTGAGATCAGAAAGAGAAGGGAGAATTAGCTGGGAAAAGGGAGTAGAAGGAAAGGAGTTCAAGGGTTGTTCCAAAGAGAAGGGACAACATGCAATGGTGCTTTTAGGCAAAGCACCACACTTAAGACAAGAAAGAGGTTTGGTATGACTAAGAGTGAAGAAAGAGCCGATGCTCAGAAGGAAAAAAGGAATCAATTATGCAGGGCTCTGTAAAACCAAGACAGGACTTACCATGGACGAGTTTTAAGATAGAGAATAACAATGATTTTGCATTTTACAAAGCTCACTCGCGATAGAACAAGGAGAATGGATTAGAGTGGAGCAAGACTCTAGCGGGAGACCAATTAATGAGCTGTTACAATAACCCAGGGGAAAGAGAGACTGTATTAAGTGGTGGGAATGGAAATAGAAAGAGGTAAGTAGGTGAATTTGAGAGATTTATGATATAGGCCCAATAGGACTTGGTGACTGTCTAGACAAAATACTACTACAGAAACCAGAAGTGTTTCAAGAAGGAGGGTGTAGCCTACAAAATCAAATGCTAATGACAAATTTAAGGTAAAACAATGAGGTGTATCCAATGGACGTCATACAACTGTCTAGACAAAATACTACTACAGAAACCAGAAGTGTTTCAAGAAGGAGGGTGTAGCCTACAAATCAAATGCTAATGACAAATTTAAGGTAAAACAATGAGGTGTATCCAATGGACGTCATACAAGGAATTCACTAGTAAGTCACTTCAGAGGAGTGATGGGGGCTGAAGGTAGATTTCAATGGTTTACGAGTAAGCAAAAAATGAGCAAAGTAGAAATACAAAGTAAAATCAATTTATTTAAGAAATTTAGCTGTAAAGGAGAGAAAGCAAGTAGAACAGTAGATACAAAAGTACACAAGATACGAAAAGATTTTTAAATCTTGAAAGATTTAAGCATATTTAAATGTTGATTTTGAAAAAAAAATGTTAAAAAATGTTGTCTGCTACCTTTTATTTTTTTTCATGAAATAGAAAGCCAGCTCATCTGCTGAGTGGGAGGTTGATGACTTATTGATATTAAAAAGATTTTAAACACATACAAAAAAATCTGATTACAGAAATATGGAAAGGCACCTAGGAGGCTTCCAATCATAACTGAAAACCATGAATTTACAGTGGTACCAAAATGCAGAGGTACATGATTTTTTTTCAACAGGAGCAAAGGAAAGGCAATGGGAGAAAGGAGGGAAAAATGATGGCAAGAAAGTTACATGCTTTAAAATCAGGGAAACTAAGCCAGGTAAGTAAAGGAAACAAGGACAGATAAGGGCAAATACAGAAAAGCAGAGCTGGTATGGAAATAAAGAACTTTGTGTATCCTTCTATATATTTATTTGTCAACTATCAGTTGTCCATCAATTCCAAGAAAAGCAACAGCAGTCCAGAGTGCATATCTGTTGATTGAGAAAATTAAAGAATATATAGTAATAAAGCAACGGCTTTAACCAAAGGTTGGAACTCTAAATCACAGTGCCTGTGACCAACTAGGACAACCAGGATTTCACTTACACTTCATTAAGAACACTCAATAAGTCAAAATAGATGCAGGTATGGATACAATCATTATTTTTACATGATTTATGAGCATGATTAACAGGGTGTCAAACCTAGGATTCTAAATATTGATAAAAATTACTATGTCTAACAACAAGAAATAATAGTAATTTTTTAAAACCAGAACTTGTTTATCTCTTCCAGATCCTGCCAACTCTAGTTTCTGTAAGGCTAAGACACAAGAAAATAATACTTATAAAAACAATGCCTGTTTTCAAATTAATCATCACAAAATCCACATAATATGTGTTTGCATTTCTGTTGTGGTCTTCAAACAGTACTGCACATTAGCTGAATTCCTCCAGAAAGATGAAAGATTTCAATAGTTTCTTGGAATCAAATTTCAGCTATGTTCTCTTTCTCTGAATATCACCTTTTTCCAAGCAAAGTGAAAATAATATTTTTCTCCCGCCCCACAAAATAAAGGGTCATGGGAATGTCTTAAAAGTGAAAGAAAAAGCTTATGAGGGCAAAGTTTCTCAAAGTGGTCTAAGGACCACCAAAAATTCCACTACTGGATTTAAATACAAAAAAATGAAATCTGTATACCAAAGACACATCTGCACTCCTATGTTCATTGCAGCATTATTCACAATAGCCAAGACACAGAATCAATCAAAGTGTCCATCAACAAATTAATGGATAAAAAAATTCTCATATAGGTACACAATGGACTTGAAAAGAAAGGAAATCCTTTTTTTCGGGGGGGGCGGGCATTAGGGACAACGTGGATGAACCTGGAGGACATTGTGTTAAGTGAAATAAGCCAGGCACAGAAAGACAAATACCTCATGATCTCACTTATATATGGAATCTTGAATAGTCGAACACATAGAAGCAGCGAGTAGAATGGTGTTTACCAGGGGATGGGGGAGTGGAAGATGGGGTTGAGGAGGCGTAGGTCAAAGGATACAGAATTTCAATTAGACAGGGAGGAATAAGTTCAAGAGATCTATTGTACAAAATGGTGACATAGATAACAGAATATTTTACACCTTAAAATCACTGAGTGTGGGCCGGCCCGGTGGCACACTGCTACAATGCGCCGCTTGGGAGCGCGACGGCGCTCCCGCCGAGGGTTCGGATCCCACGTACAGACCAGCCACTCACTGGCTGAGCGAGGTGCGGGCACAACACCGAGGGTTGCGATCCCGTTGCCGGTCCCGGTCCGGTACGGGCGCAACACTGAGGGTTGCGATCCGTTGCCAGTCACACAAAAAAAAAGACAAAAAGGAAAAAAAAAAAAATCACTGAGTGGATTGTTCTCAATACGAAAAATAATAAGTATGTGTGGTAATACCTATGTTAACTAATTCGACTTTGCCATTCCACAATATACTTATTTCAAAACATTGTTGCACACCATAAATACATACAATTTTTATCTGTCAATTAAAAAATAAATTTAAAAAAATAGAATCCTGTTATTTTTATACTAAAATAGAGGGAAAAAGTATCTATGCCAAGAAAATCAGTATCTACAGAGTGTGCTCTCATATAAACTATCTAAAGTTTCATCAAATAATGGCTTAGCTGAAAAAGAAATCAAGAAACAACCCCATTTACAATAGCATCAAAAACCAAACAAACAAAAAAACCTAGCAATAAATTTAACCCAGGCGGTGAAAGATTTGTACACTGCAAACTACAAAACGCTGATGAAAGAAACTGTGCACACAAATAAATGGAAAGATATCATGTGTTCAAAGGGGGAAAGAATTAATATTGTTAAAATGTCCATACCACCTAAGTAACAAAAAGATTTAATGCAATCCCTATCAAAATTCCAATGTCATTTTTCACAGAATTAGAAAAGTAAAATCCTAAAATTCATATGGAACACCCCCCCCCAAAAAAAACCCAAATAGCCAAATCAATAGAAAGAAAAAGTTGGAAGCATCACACTTCCTGATTTAAAATTATATTACAAAGCTACAGTAATCAAAACAGTATGGTGCTGGCAGAAAAACAGAAACATAGAACAATGGAACAAAATAGAAAGCCCAGAAACAAATAGAAACATATACGGTCACCTAACTTTTGACAAAGGACACAATGGGGAAAGACAGTCTCTTCAATAAATGGATTTCCACACATGAAAGAATAAAAATGAACCCCTATCTTACACTATACACAAAAACATACTCAAAATGAATAAAAAACCTAAATGTAAGACCTGATACCATAAAACTCCTAGAAGAGAACACAGAGGGAAAGCTCCTTGACACTGACTTTGGCAATCATTTTTTGGGTATCACACCAAAACTTGACTACAGAAGTAAAAATAAGTCAATGGGACTACAACAAACTAAAAAGCTTCTGCACAGCAAAGGAAACAATCAACAAACTGAAAAGGCAACACAAGGACTGGGAAAAAATATTTGCAAACCATATATCCAATACGGGGTTAATATCCAAAATTTATGAAGATCTCTCACAATTCAATAATGGAAAAACTAATAACCCAATTAAAAAATGGGCAAAGGACCCGAACAGACATTTCTCTGAACACATAAATGGCCAACAAGTATATGAAAAGGTGTTGAACATCAGTAATCATCAGGGAAATGCAAATTAAAACCACTATAATCCCACTACTGACCTGCCACCAAAATAAATAAATAAATACATAAAAACCACTGTGAGATATCACCTCACACCTGTAAGCATGGCTATTATCAAAAAGGCAAGAGATAACAAATGTTGGCAAGGGTGTGGAGAAAAGGAAAGCCCAGTACACTGTTGATAGGAATGTAGACTGCTACAGCCATTATAGAAAACAGTATAAAGTTCTTATAGAAATTGAAAATAGAACTACCACACAACCCAGAAATCCATTTTCTGGGTATATACCCAAAGGAGATGAAATCACTACCTTGTAAAGATATCTGGACTCCCGTATTCACTGCAGCATTATTCACAACAGCCAAGATATGGGAATAGCCTGTCTATCGAAGGATGAATGAATAAAGAAAATGTGGTATATAGATACAGTGGAATATTATTCAGCCTTTTAAAAAAGGAGATCCTTGCCATTTGCCACAACATGTATAAACCTGGAGGGCTTTATGCTAAGTAAATTAAGCCAGACACAGAAAAGTACTGTATGATCTTACTTATATGTGCAATAAAAAAATTTTTTTGAAGAGCTCAAAGACAGAGAGAGAGAGAAAGAAACTGTGGTTACCAAGGGGGGGGGGGGGGGAGGT
>NW_007726515.1:181518-193783 GCF_000696425.1 Galeopterus variegatus
GGGGGGGGGGGGGGGGGGGGGGGGGGGGAGATGTTGGTTAAAATCAGATATGTAAGATGAACAAATTTAGAGAGTTAATATACATCATGAGGACTAAAATTAATAAAATTGTATTAGGGATTTTTGTTAAATAAGTAGATTTTAGTTGCTCTTGTCACAAAAGAAAGTAACTATGTGAGAAGGTTAATCTACTCAGTATAGTCACCATTTTACTGTGTTTCCTATAATATCATGTTGTAAATCTCAAATATACACAATAAAATTTATTTTAAAAAATAAAGTGATGATCTTTACTTTCACCAACTCTTTAAGTTATTAATGACACATTTTGCTTCAGTAAATCATTAAGACATCATCTAGCTGCTCTTAACTTCTTTACGGACTATTGGTCTTTAGTATTGAATACAAAATCCCTAACTCTTCACTTGCATTTGGCTGAGTTATACTTTCAAATCCTAACCACAGAATAAACTTGTGAATAGGTCTTTAAGTAATGTAATAAATACCTTGATTTTGTTAGAATCAAGAAAAATAAAACATTATTCTCCACTGCTATTCCACGCCTTAAAAAAAAAATTACAAAGCACCCATATTTAAACTCTGCTTCTCAGCTTTGTATAATTAAAATTTTTCTTAGTATGTGTCTAGGTGGGTAAAGACTGAAGAACCAAAATGGTTCATCTCTAGTGTTGCTAGGCAGGTGTGAGAAAGTGAGTAGGTAAAAAGACTTTTTAAAGGAGGAAATGAAATTACTCATTTATTAGAATAAAATAAAGACACCCAGCCAAGGACTGACCTTTCTATTTTCTCCTGACCTCCTTTCTTTGCCACACTTCCTGACCCCACACCAACACATACGTGATATACAAAAGAGGGTATATCCTACATATTAATTGTTCACCTATGCTGAACACACATTAAAATTTTACAACTAACTAGGATCTCATTCAGTACACACTATAATCTTTTTTTTTTTTTTGTCCTTTTTGAGACCGGCCGCACCGTGCTCAGCCAGTGAGCGCTGTGAGTGCACTGGTCATCCCTATATAGGATCCAAACCCGCGGAAGGAGCACTGCTGCGCTCCCAGCGCCTCACTCTCCTGAGTACGCCACGGGCTATAATCATTTTTAACATCAAAAATTTCAAGGACCCTTAGACTGAATGCCACAGTAACTCAATAACAAATACAAAAAAAAGAAGTTAAAGCTTTGAAGTGCCACCTCTGATGTACAAGTTGCAAGACATCTTTTTAAAAATACAGCAGGCCCTACAAAAAACAGCTATAAACAAGAAGCAGAAAATTACTTTTTCTTTTCTTTTTAAATTTATTTTCTTTTTTCTTCTTTTTATTTTTATTGAATCAAAATTGATTATACATATTTTGGGGGGTTCAACGTTGAGATATGTTGATCAAATCAATATTACTAGCATATATATTGTTACAAATCATACTTATATTTTATGCCCCTTGTCCAATCTCACCCCATCCTCCTCACCCTCCCCGCTCCCTCCTCTAATTACCCTACATTTCTTCTCTCCTTCTGAAAGAATAATGGTTACTCTGTTGATTTGTTGCCTAGATGACCTATCCAATGCTGAGAGGTGTGACCACATACCCCAATATTACCGTAGAGCAAATGCTTCTTCTGTCACTCTGGAATGGGCTTTGTGGAGAGAGACAACCTCTTCTTTTCTGTATCTCTGCTGGTGACTCTCCTTGTGTCGATGCACTACAGTGGCTGGTGGACCATCTGTGCGGTGGTTGTGGCATCTACCCGCTTTCGTGGCAGCCATAGTTATTATGGTGGCTATGGTGGGCCACCCATGTGGATATGATGTTTTTAGCATGTTCCTTGGCGCTGGCGGTATGCCTGGCTGTGGAGGGATCTGATCTCGGCTCCATCCCTCAGGTTCCCAGGTGGCCCCAAGGTGCTGGCGCAGTGTGCCTGGTTGTGGGAGGGAGTCTGGTCCCCAGATCCATACCTCAGGGCCTCAGGCGGGAACCGAGGCACTGGCACGGTGTGCCTGGTTGACAGGAGGAGGTCCAGTCCACAGATCCATGCCTCAGGTCCCCTGGCAGGCCCCGAGGCTCTGGTGGTGTGCCTGGTTGAGGGAAGGAAGGTCCAGTCCCTGGCTCCATTCCTTGGGTCCCCAGGCAGGCCCTGAGGTGCTGGTGCAGTGTGCCCGGTTGAGGAGAGGTGTGTCCAGTGCCAAGATCTGTGCCCCACGTCCCCAGGTGGGCCCTGAGGCTCTGGTGGTATGCCTGGGCCAGAACTAATTTTTTGTCCTTTGCTTAACTTCTGAAATGGAGGAATTTCCTGTGGGAACCAGTACTTGAGCTGTATCGTTCAGTTAAATTGTTCCTTTGCTGCTCTTTCCCTAAGGAAGACTTTTTGTGCAGCTCAGGGTTTAATGGTTTACCTTATAGGTACTTCCAGCTCTCTAGGGACCGGGTGCACCTGGGTTGTATAGAAACTCTGACCTGGGCCTGAGTTTTTTCATCAAACTACACCCCACGCAATTCTGCATTCCCAACCAGTCTCCTCTGAGTGGTCCTGTGCTGACTAGGGGGCAGATTGGCTGTTCTTGCTGTGTCTCAGTGTTCTCCCAGCGGGCCTGTCACCCACACTGCCTGTGCTCCAAACACTTCCCATGGGACAGGCCCTGCACCGGTCCCTTGTGATGACTCACTGGCCTCTGAATTGCTCCCCTTTTTCAGCTGTTCTGGCTCCTCACTCCTTCGTGGGTCCACGGGAACCCTATTAGTGGTCTTGCTGTCCTGGGGGCCAGCAAGGCCCTCTTCTCCCCTGCCACCTCCAAGCAACTCCATCCGAAAAGTACAGCTGCGGCATATGCTCCATGTGGTCAGCAGTTCCACCCTTAAAGCAGCCACAGCCCAAAACTTTCTCTCATAGTGGCTTCTTTCCCTTCATGAACTCTGTAGGTCTCTCCTCCTCTTCCCCTGAGCTCCAGCAGCCCCAGCTTGGCTGTTGTTACATTTTTATAGTTGTAAATTGGCTGATTTTGGGGAGAGAGTGACGCTGGGGATTGTCTATTCTGCCATCTTGACAGGAATTCTCCAGAAAATTACTTTTTAAATGCATATCTCAACTAAGATTCCAGTAATACACACAATGATTAATGACATGGCATTAATATACATACATATCATATAAGAAAACAAATGTGCTTTTTAAACATTATGTAAATTGCTATCAAATAAGACTTAACCATAATTCTTCTATTATTTAGCCACTGAATCTCTCTGACAGTAGCTTATCAAGATGCATCCAATGTTGTAAAAGGGGCTAGAGTCTATGATTAGGAGAAAAATATTAAACAAAATTAATAAAAAAGCAACTACAGGTACCACATCATCATAGAATATTAGAGCTAGAAGTTACCACCTCAAGGATAAGCACAACCTTTTCATCCCACAATTGATGAAATGAAGTTGAAAGAGATTGACTTCTTCATAATTGACCAACTAAAGGCTAAGACCCATGCTAATGTCTCTTAATTTGATAGCTTAGTGCTCTCCTCCTTAGCATAACACACAAAAAACTGAGGTTGAGGACTTTTTTGTTTTGGGGTTATTTTTTGTTTAAAATTCTTTTTAAAATCTCTTATAATTATCTTTATGAGAATAAATTTTATATGCTCGATTATTAAAATATTTTCTAATTATATAACACAAACAGTGCAGAAAATATGAAACATGAAAGGAAATAAAGTTGCCATGATTCCAACACTAATAAATAAAGTTATCACTTTTTTAATCTACTGAGAAAAATAGATTTTAATAGGGTATTTTATACTGTAAGTTAAAATACAGGGAAAAAAATGTTACTAGCTAAATTTCTTGTTCTAATGTTGAACATCTCATTATGCTTATAACAAAAGCTTCACTTTTGAAAGAGCTTTGAACAGATTTCTAAGAAGGGAATTAATTTATGCAAAAAAAACTTTGCTTTAGAAATTACCAACATTTTTTTAAGCAATCTCAAAGCCTTTAAAATTAGGACATTGGGTAAAAACTAAGGAACTCTGAATAACATATAGACTTGAGTCGATAATGTATCAGTTCATTAATTGTAACAAATGCTAATATAAGACACTAATAGAGTAAACTGGGTGTAAAGTATACCGGAACTCTCTATGCTATCTTCATAATTTTTCTATAAATCTAAAACTGTGCTTGAAAAATAAAATCTATTTTAAAAACTACAGGAGGGTTTTGCGGTTTCTTCACTGGGGTAGTGAGAAACCAATCTGCCTAACAGAGTCCTCAGGATTGCTATGCAGACCAAAATAATAATGATTCTAAACTTTTATAAGAACTCAAAAGTTGAAAATGCTTGACCTAAATCAGGAAACATGGAACAAATGGCAACTCTGCCACTAATTGCAATCTTTAACATGACTACCATTTCTGGTCTAGGTTTCTATGCCTATATATTGTAAAATATCTGTGATTGGTAAACAGCGACTAAAACATTTATTTTTATCAATATATCCATTCTAAAGTATTAGAATAAATCTCTCCATCCAGTATGTCATAGTAGTAAGCAAAGAATTTTGCTGTACCATTTAAATAGAAAAATAAAATCCAGATTAAATCACATGGACAATTAGCATAATAGCTCTGCCACTTCTACTCTAAGGAGTTGACTCCTGTGACACTGAACGCTAGATCCACTCTAGTCTTTTACTAATTAAACAATTTATTAACTGCAGTATCCTCATCATAAGGTAGCAAAGATAACAAGGAAGATGTAAAAATCAGAAGTACAATGTTATGACAGAAGAGAGTAATACAAGAACCCAGAATGTACCTAGCCAAAGATTCCAAACCCCACACAATGCTTATCTATTTTCAAATCAAAACTTGAGGTTCTAACCACAGCCGTGGAGCCAGAAGTTATAATCCACTTCCAAACATTCTTCAAAGAAGCATTAACAGAATGGGGTAGCAGGAGTGCAGCCTGCACGGTGGTGGAAGCAACAGCAGAGAGATCTTTCTCACTGGCACACCCCAATCACTCCCTCTTCTTTTTCCCTGCTTTCACAACTGATAATAAACAGACCAAAGAATTCAAGGAAGCTTTCTCTCTACCTAACAAAAAAACGAAGACAACACAATCACAGTTAATGAACTTGGGATAGCCAATGGTTGTGCAAAATTAAGACAGATGGAGAATAACAAAATATAATCAATGATGATGGTCTATAAAATTATGATTTCCCAGAATTTTTTTACTATGATGATTACAAAAACAGAGAGAAGGGGAAAAAAATCTATAAAATATTCTGAATCTTTAACAAGGATGGCAATGGTTAAATCAATGTGGAGAAACTACATTATGTACAATTTGATCCCTAGATTCAAAAAACTCATAACCTAGAATAAAAGATGATTAAATTAACAATTCCACTACATATTAAGTTCTATATGATGCATATGCAAATGCCTATGGAGTTGTTCTGGAATTCATCAGAGACAAGTTTATGAATCACATGTAGTTCAGGTTAGTGAGGGACAAAAGGACATCGGTTTCATTATTTATAATTTTATTTGACAAAAAAATATGTATTTCACCATGTTATATTTCTCTACAAAATATGATTAAGAATTTTAGTAAAAATTAAATATCCTTTAAGAAGAATTGCCACCACTGAAGATATTCTGCAAACTGTACCAAAAGTTGAGTTCCAAAACCATTTTGAGCAACAATGGGTTAGTCCAGGACTCACAACAATGGGTGAGGCACTGATGCCCATAAGGTGGAAAACATCCTACCTGTTTTTGTTTTTTAAATAAAGCTTAGCAAATTAGTAGTACTAAAATAACCACTATGTAATCCCTGCATGTCAAAAGCCCCCTTCCAATTAACTAATACTTCTTTTTAATCACAAATTAAAAAGGAAATAACTACAATAACATAGAATCTTACCAAAGGTTTTGAAAGTCTGTACACTAGTATACTCTGAGTTATTTTTACCGAATAATTTATCTCTTCAAGAATTCTCATTAATTGGTCAGACATAACTTCCTACTCCTGCCCTTGCAGAAATCATGATTCTTTTCTCCCCCAAATCACTGATTTTTCTTTAAATACCTAGTGTTCATATTTATTACAGTTAATATTATTAACTTCACAGCTTCCCAGTATAAAGAATATTCATAAGTCTCTAATCTCCAAGACCATTTTGGTGCCCTTGTTAGGAATGATAGTCATATTTAAAACGTCAGCCCAAATATAATAGATCACACAATCTGGCTAAGTTATTTTCAAAACAGTTAAGTGAATGCCACCTGAGACCTGCAGTTTCTCTAAATTTATTATCAGGATTCTATAACATATCTACATCAGGATAATATTATCCTTAAAATCCTCCCCCAAATATTAAAGCAAGGTATTATCTTTAAAATCCTCCCCATTTCTCTAAATTTATTATCAGGATTCTATAACATATCTACATCAGGATATTATCCTTAAAATCCTCCCCCAAATATTAAAGCAAGGTATTATCTTTAAAATCCTCCCCTAAATAGTAAAGCAAAAAATTACAAACTTATCAGTAATTGGTTTCTCCTCGTTAAAAACAATGGTTTCCATATTTTTTGCTCTAAGCACATCTACTTGTAAAAAATAAAAATTGTGAGGCATGCTCCCAATATATTAAGGAGAAACAAATATGTAAATAGCATTTTCTTACTATCAATGGATGACCTCCACCATACACTAGTACGAACATAATCCCCCCACATTTTAAATTTTTTTTGCATTTTTTTATTGTACTAAAATTCCCATAATATAAAATTTACCATTTAACCATTTAATGGATGACCTCCACCATACACTAGTACGAACATAATCCCCCCACATTTTAAATTTCTTTTTTGCATTTTTTTATTGTACTAAAATTCCCATAATATAAAATTTACCATTTAACCATTTTAAAGTGTACAGTATAGTGGCATTTAGTACATTCACAATGTTATGTAAACATCACCACTATCTCATTCCAAAACATTTCATCATCCTAAAAGGAAGCCCTATACCCACTAAGCAGTCACTCCTCATTCTCCACTTTCCCCAGACCCTAGAAACCATTAATCTGCTTTCTCTTCCTGCCTCTATAAATTTACTTATAATTCATATAAATAGGATCATATAATATGTGGCCCACTGTGTCTGGCTTTTTGTGTGTGTGTGTGCAGCTGGCCAGTATGGTGGCTTCTTTCTTTAGCATAATATTTTCAAGATTCATTCATGTTGCAACATATCAATACTTCATTCCTTTTTACAGCTGAATAATATTCCACTGTATTGATATACCTTGCTTTGTGTATCAGTTCATCAGTTGATACACATTTAGGTTGTTTCCACCTTTTAACTATTGTGAATTGTGCTGCTACAAACATCTGTGTGTAAGTTTTAGTTTGAACACTTATTTTTAATTCTTTTGGGTATATTTGTAAAAGTGGAATTGCTATGTCATATATGGTAATTCTATGTTTAACTTATTGAGGAACCACCAAACAGTTTTTCATAGTGGTTGTACCATTTTTACACTCCCACTAGCAATGTATGAGTGTTCCTATATTCCATTTTATAGACCAATAACTGATCAAGAACACAGTTTGACTCAAAATATCAAATGGTCCATAATGCACATGTTTTAGCAGCTTACAATGCCCACCAACCTTCTTTCCAAAAGATACTCTTGCTGAAAGGGTAGACCAATGCAGCCATTTTTGTTTTGTTTCTTTTTTCAGTAACGCCACCTCCTGACTAGATAATTTTGCCAGGGATCAATACTAACCCAGGGTTACGTAATCTTATTGAACAGTCAAAAACCAGGTTCTCTTTAGAGAATGTGAAGAGGTTCTAGGGATGAAAGGTCATAGAGCTGAGACCATGACAACAAGCACAGCAGGAAGCCAATGCCATTTGCAAACTGAAACTACAGGGGAAAGGAAGAGGAAGATATGCAAAGGACATTAGTAAAATGAGAAAAACCATTCTGCACAGCACAGAGAGGCAAACATGAGAAAGCATACATAATCTTGAATAATAACAGGTTACAATTTCATGAAGCCTTGTTAGACTTTATTTCCTGGCCTTTAATATTCATAAGATTGTCTACTGCTGTTTATTTAAAATAAACCCTCTTTGTTTGTTTGTTTGAAATGCTCTGAGTGGTGTCTGATTCTGCTAGTTTTAAGTAACTTACAGAGGTTCCTCTCCAGTTACTGAAAGCAAATACCTTTCATGGGGAATTTTTAAAGAATCTATCGGTATTTTTTTTAATAACATTTTCACAGCCTTCAAAAAATGCTTTCCCCCCTCAAAGACTCTGAGATTCCTGTGGGAAGAGACCTTAAAAGATGATCTTTCTGCTTGTTCCCAGGGCCTGCTTTTCTAAATCTTTGCAACAGATTTAGAAATTTTTGAGTTTTCTCTGTTAAAATAGGAAACTGAATGCAGCCAATATTATAAGTTTCATAGTCATCTAGAAAAAATCCTGACCACCGGTCAGATTAAGATTCACATATTTTCTCTACTCTAGAGATTTAGATTACCCATTCTATGAAACAATCTACTGAAAACATCTAAAATGTTCACCTCCTTTTCCGGCATTGCAAATACATAAAAGTTTCATATAACAGAGACAAGTTAGTAACTTCTAGTTATAAACTAATACTGTTAACAAGCAACACACCTCAATTATAGCTAAACTACATATCTGTTAAACTATTTGTATGCTATCACTTCACAGTAACTCCAAAGACAAAGGATACAATCATTTTTAATTATTTCTAGCATCTACTCAAAATTATGAGTTTATACAGAGAAAGCTGAGTACCATCCTCCATTGAAAATCTTTAGCAGAACAGACACACATAAAAAGGCAACAATATACATATTCTTTCAAGTCCTTCAATTCAATAAAGACAACCTCAACAAAATTCTTACCACTCCGGAGGTTTTCTAAAGCCTATTGTCAAAACTCTAGATTGTAAAAGTATATTTAAAATCATATAAAACATTCTGACAATACCAGACTTATAAATTTATTTTACAATACAATGACTTCTCTTTGGGGTCTGGTATTAACAGCTGAATTTACATTTCTTATATAGCTATGTAAAAACATTATTTTACCACTCGGTGAGATTCAAACAACACATCCCTGAATATGAGACTTCCTCCATACCTCTCTCCATACTGGAGTTTAATGAACTATGTGAATAATTATGTAGCTTATTCATCTTTTCTTTTGTAATTTTAAAGTCCAGATTTTTTGGAAAGTAAAAAAAAAAAAAAAAAATCATCACTATACTACAGAAATTCAGATTCTTAAAATGATAAAAACTGATGATATTTAAATGTTTCTACTATGAAAAGTATGCTAAATTTTTCTCTGAGCTTTTCAAAGCAAGATAAGGCTTGAAATTTCTCCACTGATACATCACCCAACGAGAAAAACATGGTTCCCTCAAAGAGCTTGAGGTCTATTATATATCTTTACAGGCAATTGTAATTTACAAACTAATCAGTCTTGGGAAGATTAAGAAAGATTTCTCAGAGAATGTGATGCCTAAGTTGAGACAGCCTTCTCCCTTTTTAGACAGAAGATGATAAACAAGGAAATGGGGATAAGGTAGACTTTAGCAGGCAGTTAGGCATATGAGAAGGCTTATACTGAAAGATCATAATAATTAAGGAACTCAAGGAAATCAAGTTTCAATCTGGTTAGAATTTAAAGTAAGAGATAGAGTGAAAAAATGTTTAAAAATCATGCAATAATTAATCTTAAGAAGATTTTTCCCTAAGACATTTACTCCTGCTACAGTGTAGGAGTCCACTGGAAAAGTAGCACCATGGAAAGTAAATGAGGAAGCATCTCCAGTAATCCAGAAAAGAGATAATAGTGACCTAAATTTAAGAAAAAAGAAATGGAGATGAATCAGCAAGACTGGTGGGGGAGGAGAGTGAAGAAGTAGTTGAAGAATACTTCCCTTAGATTAGGCAAGTGAAAGACTACCAAATTAAAGAAGAAAATAGTGTTGAATATTGGGTATGGGTGTGGAGAAAGCAAATGCTAAATTCAATTTCAGACATGTTCCACTGAGGTTACTGTGGGATATGCAAATTGAGGTACCTCATAAGTGGTCTGAAGCTCAAGAACAATTTGAGGTGGAGATACACATTTGCAAATTCATCAGTATATAAATGGCAATTTAAGTGACTGAGAACACCCAGAGAGAGCACACAAAGAAAGAAGAAAGCCAAGAGACTACCAAATTAAAGAAGAAAATAGTGTTGAATATTGGGTATGGGTGTGGAGAAAGCAAATGCTAAATTCAATTTCAGACATGTTCCACTGAGGTTACTGTGGGATATGCAAATTGAGGTACCTCATAAGTGGTCTGAAGCTCAAGAATAATTTGAGGTGGAGATACACATTTGCAAATTCATCAGTATATAATGGCAATTTAAGTGACTGAGAACACCCAGAGAGAGCACACAAAGAAAGAAGAAAGCCAAGCAGTGCCAAAAGTAAGGGGAAGGACAGAAAAAGAAGTAAATTTAAAATCATGTATAAAACAAGCTAACTAAAACTGTAGAAATCAAACGGTGCCAACGGTTTTAAAATGAGAAAACTAACAACCACAAAAGTTAAAGACATTTGCTCAGCTAAAAATAGTAATTGGAAGGGGGTCGGAGTACTCCTCAGATCTAGTCCAATCATCTTATCTTTGTAAATAATTTTAAAAGAAAATTTAAGAATATATACTGAGATTTTAAATTTAAATGAGATAGCACTTTAAAAGTAAAAAATCCAGGTATGATTGGTGCCTCAAAAATACACTATTTATGACATGAAATATTATACTTATTTGTTTCATTTAACTTGATTCTTCACATATGCATGTATGTTTTGAAATGTTTAAGAAGATACTTGTCTTTGACTGTAACCTTTTTCAACCTCACTTCCTACACTCATTGCTTATAAACTGTTAGCATGATCTTTCCCTCCAACCAAAAGTATAAACATAAAACAATCCTATACTCTTATATTTTGAGAACCTTTAGTTAAAATATACAAATGCATAAAGAAACTAAGGGGAATGGTGATGTAGGACAAATGAAAGTAGGAAAAAAAAAAAAAAAGCTGAATCAAAGTTTTCCAACTTAACTGGTAAAAATTAAAGTACCAGGGAAAATAAATTTTCTCCAAAACGTGCTACATTTAATCTTATTTCAAAAGAAAACCACTTACTAGAAACTGGATAACACTGATAAGTCATATAAAAAGAGTATATTCACCATGGTGTTCTGAAAACATTACAAAGCGAATTTGGTCCAGCAAAAAACCCTGAAGAATCTAAAAAAAATAGCTAACAAAAATCCAAATACATTACTCCTTTATCTCTTAGGATTACCATTTAAAACCTAGTAAACATTGCTTCATATCTTCTGGTATGTCACTTTCCCTCTTTTACCCATCTTTATGAACTTTATTCCAACCAGTAACCCAATTTTTACTTTATTTCAACCGCAGCAACACTTAACCAACATAACTAACCATGTCAAGTAAAAATTACCTTCATTCTTCAATTAAAATGCCTATCATTCCAATTTCTCTGACTTTAGCTTCTTTAAAAATAAGTTGCTTAAACTGATTTTTTAGGTATAAATAAAAGCTAGCCTTCACTGTCACAGGAGTGTCAACAATTTCCAAATGGTAAAACTGCCAGCTGGGGGGGGAGTGGTATCATAAGAAGGAAACATACCCAGTGTCTATTAGAATTAAATCAGGTGCTCCATTCGGCAGCACATATACTAAAATTGGAATGATACAGAGAAGATTAGCATGGCCCCTGTCCAAGAATGACAGGCAAATTCATGAAGTGTTACATATTTTTCAAATAAATAAATAAAATTAAATCAGATACTTCCACTTATGGTCATGACAGAATAACTGACACAGAATGACCCTCCTACCATTACACAACAAAAAAACTGTATAAACTATAGAAACAACTATTTTTGGACACTGGACAACAGCACACAACTGTGATCTATGAGAGAGGGCAAACAAATATGGTATGCTCTATCACCCTCTCTTCCTAACTTTGAGTTACTGTCAATACTATGGAACAGGGAGGTGTCTTGCTGAACAGAGTGATGGCAGAGTTTGGGGCTCTTTCCATCTCCAGCCTCCACAGCAAGAGGACCTGCCGCCCAT
>NW_007726515.1:194301-197057 GCF_000696425.1 Galeopterus variegatus
CACTCGGGAGAGTGCGGTGCTGATAACAACAAGGCCACAGGTTTGGATCCTGTATAGGGATGGCCGGTTGGCTCACTGGCTGAGCGTGATGCAGACAACACCAAGCCACGGGTTGAGATCCCCTTACCGGTCATCTTTTAAAAAAAAAAAAAAGAAAAAAAAGGCCACCAAGGCCACAGGTTTGGATCCTGTATAGGGATGGCCGGTTGGCTCACTGGCTGAGCGTGGTGCAGACAACACCAAGCCACGGGTTGAGATCCCCTTACCGGTCATCTTTTAAAAAAAAAAAGACTTTTTGGGTTGGTAAACACATCTATGGCCCGTGAGGGTGGCACACTCAAACTCTACAAGTTCCTGTGTGCTTGGTACCCTTTCCAGACCCTGCCTTATGTATCTCTTCATTTGGCTGCTCATTTGTATCCGTTAAAATATCTTCTGCAATTAACTGGCAATAGTAAGTAAACTGCTTTCCTAGAGTTTGAGCTACTCTAGCAAATTATCAACCTGAGGAGGGAGTGATGGGAACATCTGACTTGTAGCCAAGTCAAACAGAAACTATGGGTACTTTGAGCTCTTAACCTATGGGGTCTTCCCTAACTCCAGCTAGCATCAGAAAATTTGAATTGAACTGTAGGACACTCAGCTAAGTCAAAGAATTGGCCAGTATGGGGGAAAACCGGACACACATTTTTTTTTTTTTTTGACCAGATGCCACAAAAGTGTTGAGTGTGAATATAGAGAAAAACAGTTGGTTTTTCCTATACATCAGGCATCATAAGTGAAGTATAGGTTGAGCATCCGTAATCCAAAAATCTGAAATCCGAAACTTTTTGAGCACTGACATGACACTCAAAGGAAATGCTCTTTGGAGGATTTTGGGTTTCAGATTGTTGGATTAGGAATGCTCAACCAGAATGTATTCTGCAAATATTTCAAAATCAAAAAAAAAAATCTGAAATCTGAAACACTTTCATTTCCAAGCATTTCAGATAAAGGATGCTCAACCAGTATTGAGCAAGAAAAAATATGTTTTCTCCATACACTACTATGATAATTACTCAAATAAAATTTCTGCAACTAAAGGCTAAGCACAGATTAGTCTCAGAATGGTAGGAAATAACAGTTGCTTAAGATGGGTTTTATTGAATAATGAGTCTTTTTACCATATATAAAGAAACAACTATTGTTTCTCTATGAAGAATTTAGCTATCTGGTAACTTACATGAAACACAGCCTCCAAAACAGAAAGCAAACAAACAAGAAAACATATAATCAAAATAAACATCCTATGCCCTAAAGCCTATGTATTCATTAAATATTTAAGAAAAGCAAAGGAAACAAAGATGATCCTAAGTCAAGAAAAGAAGGTTAAATTATAATTGGGTACAAACATACTTGGATTATAGCAGAGAATCACTTTTAGAAACCACCCACATTAGTTGAAATAAAAGATGCTGGTGTTCAAAAGAAAAAGTAAAGAATTCACTGAATGTTTTGAATATTCAACGGCTTACGCCATCTACAACCAAAATTTTATGCTTAAGGGATCTACCACCCTCCTCCCATTAATCTTTATGCCAAACTATTGGGGCCAACCTGGCTATTATTCCACAGACTTCCAATGAGTTGAGGGGGTACAACAAGCATGAGTATACCCTACTAACCTCTGACTTTAATATACCTACTGCAATCTAAACCCTCCTTGCCTCCAGAATATTCTTTTCAAATTATCCATATCCTCTATTTGAAGTCAAACCATAGCTGTAGTTTTTATTTCCCCAGTTTGTTCTTCACAGACACACTAACAAGATGTTCTTTGAAACTGAACATGAAAGTATCTCATTCAACAAATAAAGCAGGTTACTTACCTATAATGCTGATTCTCTGACAGATAAAAAACAGATAATCATGATTATAATTACAGAGCTTAACCTCAGGGTAAAGAGTTCTTTTCAACCAAGTACCTGAAATCTGCTCCATGAGGATTCTCAACCAAGAAACCCAAAAGTCCATGGAACAAATCCTCACTGGATAAGGTATACTTCAGACTAAGAATTAGTAGACAGAAATTTGATCCCATTTCTACCAGTAATTCATGATACTTTAAATAACCTAAAAACCTTAATTATGAGATAGGAAATGGAGAATGACCTATCCTGTCCACTTCAAAGTTGACATGAGTATCAAATGAGAAACTATATATAACTGCTCTGTAAATTATGAAGCACAACACAAATGTAAAATTATCTTATCCAGGGCAGGATGACTCCTCTAGTGCTTTCTAAGCAAAATCTACCCCTAGTCTCAAAGTTTTTCTGGCTCCCTGAAAGAAACTGCTTTGATCAACAGCAATAGAATCTCAACAAGTGAATCTACTCAGATCCCTGTACCATCCAGCAACCAAAAGAAAAAATGTGACTGTAAGAACTGATGGGAATTCTTCTCTATGCAGCTTCTGAAATTGATGAAAATATCAAATGTTTTATCAACTATTAAATAAGCATGGTGCAACAGAAGGACATATGGTAATTATTTAGCACCACTAACATTTTCAGAGAACAAAGTTTAAAACTACAGTTCTTAGAAATACTTTTTAAGGGGCCGGCCCGGTGACGCACTGCTATAGTGCGCTGGTTGGGAGTGCGGCGGCGCTCCCGCTGAGGGTTCGGATCCCACATACAGACCGGCCGCTCACTGGCTGAGCGAGGTGCGGGCGCAACACCAAGGGTTGCGATCCCGTTGCCGGTCCCGGTCCG
>NW_007726515.1:197728-199775 GCF_000696425.1 Galeopterus variegatus
GAAAAAAGACAAAAAGGGAAAAAAAAAAAAAGAAATACTTTTTAATATGGCTTGAAAATAAGATTCTTACCCAGAGAGTAACTGATCAATACTCTTAAACAATAACTCTTATATATTTATTACCTGAAAACTTAAAAATTGGTATTAGCAACCTCTTATCAATGAGTTAATCTTTGCAAGAGCTCAAGAATCTAAAAACCCTAAGTTTGACTTTTCTCACTCTATCTGTCCATTAAAGGTTACCATTAATATCAAAAATCCTTAAATAAAACTATTCAAAGATTTTAAATATAAATTTACTTATGTCATGTTGCACAATGAGAGTTCAGAGGCAGCTGACCAAATTACATTTTCATTTGAAAATTTATTTTCCAGGGATTACCTTTTGAATTGGAAGAAATGCTCTGAACACAAAAGTTCAGGACCTGAAATCTTCCACACCTGCTTCCTAGAGCCAGAACTTCAAAACTAAGAGATTTGTTTCATTGCTTCTGATTCAAAATCAGCAAAAGGTCAATTCTCAAACAGAAAGTGTAATCACAGTTAAGTAAATGATCTCAGTCAGCCATACTATTTTGGCCAAAAAAGGAGTCACTAGTTATTATCTACCACTTCAACAGAATCCATCAATGTTGAAGATCAGAGTATTTTTCTTTTGATCCCCTACCTCCTAATCTCTGAGAAGGCAGGTCTAATAAAATAATCCACAGCTGGAATTTTGCCAGAGAAAAAAGTAGTCTCTAGTCCCTTGCTCACAGCTGGGTTCTCCATTCGGAAAAATAAATATATAAAAGCACATTGTGGGTTTATGTGCTAGAATAGCATCTACGGATAACAGGGTAAGTACCCAGAATATTCACAGATTCGTTTCCCTGGGCTATGGCCAATTTACCATGAGGTCTAAGGCTGTGACTAAATGACCTTATGTGTGACATCCTTGCAAACAAGATGGATAAATTATAAGCTAATGCTCAGTACTTTCTATTAATATCCTATTTTTCAAACTGGCTACTAGGAAGTACTCATTTCCGACTGGTAGAGATATTCACCTTAGACTGAGCAATGCCCAATTTCTAGTTTCAAAAGGTAATTATCTGGAAAACTTTTCTAGCATGGAGAGTACAAAGAAGAGAAAAAATATTGAACAAGGTGTGTGTACATGTGTGTATAGGAAGATGATAATCCATCTACCCCAAATACTTTCTTTTTTATTTTTAAGCCTGGTGATTTTTAACATCATTTTCAAACTGCCAGAAATTTACTTGAGTCTTGAAAGCACCAGACAGGTATCATAATGTTATTTTTAACAATGACAACTTGGGTAAAAAGAGCCAATGTTATATCCAATATCTCTTGGTTCTAGAAAAAAGTATAGGAAAGAGGGCAAGGGGGAGGAGAGAGGAACTTTACTGAAAGAGATTACATCTGACATGATCAAACACCCTTTCCCAATTTTTCTTAAATTTTCTTTAACCAAGATGCTAATCATGACACTCCCTCTTCATCTCACTTCTCCTGCTTCGCTTTCTTTAAAAAAAAATAAAGGTTAGAAATGAAGTGCCAAAACATGCTCTCTTCAAAAAATTTGGAGCAAAACAAAATAGCAAGAATGACCCATCCAATAAGGCATTAATTTGAGAAAACTGCCCTAACAAAGCCAACCAGCATCCAAAATTCCAGGACTCTGTATATCCTAAGGAACATATGAAACTGTACTGTTCCCATCCTTAAAGGGTTATAAATAAAGGACATCACCCTTTAAATGCTATGGCCACTATCTTTATGTAATTGTTTTATGGGAACATCATCCTTCATAATCATCATCAGGAAATCTCTTACAAAAAAGTAACACTATAGTGAATTACTAGAAAAATATGATCAATAATCAGCCAAGCCTTAAGGGAACATCTCTTGCCAAAGAAACGATAAAATGCAAAGAAAAGAACTAAGAGTATCATCTTGTGGTTAGAACACAGTGTCATCAGACTTCATGAATAAGACCCCAAAAGCATGGGCAACCAAAGGAAAAATAAACAAATGGGATTAT
>NW_007726515.1:200860-213632 GCF_000696425.1 Galeopterus variegatus
TATTGGTGGGAGCTAAAAATAAATAAATAAATTCACACACACACACACAAACACACACACAAAGAACACAGTCTCATAACACCAAGGTCAAGGGTTCAGATGCCCTTACCAGCCAGCCACACACAAAAAAAGAATATCATTTAGTAATAATTCACATTTCTTGAGTTTTTGGCATTTCCCCAAGACATGCACTCTCCTTCCTTGCACCTCCAGATAAACAGCTGTACTTTTAAAAACTGATATTATATGTGAATGGTAACTCAAATTATTTCTAACTTTAAAAACTTCATTTATGAGATGTTTTTCTACATCGCACCGGACTTCAAACATTTCAAATACATGAGACTCCTAATAACATCACAAAAGTAAATTTATAAAATGCTCAGATAAAATGACCTCTTTATTAAATCCAATATTAAAATACTATTTAAAGAGAAAACAGAGATTTTTTAAAAAAGAGACCTATGTTAGGGCCGGCCCAGTGGCGCACTGCTACAGTGCGCCGCTTGAGAGCGCAGCGGCGCTCCCACCGAGGGTTCGGATCCCACATACAGACCAGCTGCTCACTGGCTGAGCGAGGTACGGGCGCAACACCGAGGGTTGCGATCCCGTTGCCGGTCCCGGTCCGGTCCGGGCGCGACACTGAGGGTTGCGATCCGTTGCCGGTCACAAAAAAAGGAAAAAAAAAAAGAGAGACCTATGTTAAAAAGGCCATTGTATTACCATACAAATCACACAAATCTGAACTATCTATTATGCATGTCAAAAAGAATATGATGTCACACAACCAGGATACAATACTTTGATCTGGTATATACCAGGGTCTGCCAACTGTCACAACAAAAACATAAGAAAGACTCTTCAAATCAAATAATTTTTACATAGCCTATATAATCTGATTGTGATATTAATTCAAAAGCCTACCCTGTAGGAGTACAAGTGATTAACTTATTATGTAAGCTGTCTTTTACTGTTGCTGAATGTATTTACAATGAGCACTCTTTGTTATAGTTCCTTTCAGGATTATTTAGACATAGCTCCAATTCATTTGTGTTATTGTACAGAATACTTTAAAGGAAATATAAGAAAAATTGTGAAAATTTGGACACAATTTTTTATTTACAAAAGTGCATATATAGCAAAGGTTGAAAGCCAATAGCATTTTAAGATACTTTTCCATTATATTCAGTATCAGGAAAAGCTATGTCAAATGTTTTATGTAAACTATAGAGTAAACTAACTCTTGCTAGTATACTAATTACAACATACAACTAACTGTCATACTGTTAACAGTAACATCTACTTCTCTAAGTCACAAAAGTCAAAGATGATGCATAAAGCACATTTTTTAAATCAAAAATTTTAATGGGGAATTAAATGTAAGGAACAAAGATAAAAGTAGATTTCTAACCTGCAAGACCTCCCATATCTGGATGACATCTATGTACTCATTAATTATTCTACACCATCTGGAAGGCATAGACATTTCATACAATTCTACAACCATAAGTCAAAGTATATTGTCATAACTTAAGATGTTTCCATTTTATAAATTAACTCAAATGGCATAAAACTTATTAAAAAACAAAAACACTAACAACCATGCTTCCCCATGTCTTTTCTAATGGAGACATGTAGAAATATCAGAACGAGAAAGACCATGTTGTCATAGAGAAGAGTAATAAAGTTGAGTTTTAAAGTCTTTCCTTTCTTGGATTTTTTAAGAGTTGAGAAAATCAATATGTTAAGCCTAAAATTTTAGCTAAAGCATTAATATTAGTTAGCTGTAATAAAAACACTCCGAATAGACCTTATGAATAGATACTGAAAACTTGGGGAATAATAAACAAAGCAGAATTCATGGTTACCATATTTACACATACTCTTTGTTGTGTTTCAGTGCCACATGATCTGATTCAAAGTAATAAACATCAGGATCATCATCTTCCTCTTCTGTAATGTGCTGACTGGCACTCTCTTTGGCAGATGACAAATGTCCAATATTGAGTCTTGCCTCTGAGGGTTGCTTACTTAGTCCTTCACTTCCATTATTCTGAGAGTCACAGCACATCCCTTTCTCATTTTGAGACTTTTCATCAGGATTTGTGGGAAACTCATTTACATTATCACTAACAATTGCATTTGTTTCATTGAGACTAAGATTATTCTCCTCAAATTGTCCATTTTCTCTGCAAGGAGAACTGTGTTTAGTGGGACTGCCTCTGGTAGGGGCTGCCCTTCGTGGTGAAGTTCTCAGGGTATAACGATGTTCTTGAGGTTCTGATAAAGACATCATCTGAGCTGAAACACAGTCTAGAACAGAAGATGGTTCTGATTCTCTGGAGACTGGCATACTCTCAACACTTGTATCCAGGATGTTATTGGTGTTTTCATTACACTGCTCTTTTGAAGCACTGCTATCTCCTACCACATCTACTTCCTCCTCAGAATCCCTTAAAGATGACTGAATTTCAGAAAAGGGGCCTGTAGCTCGCTCAGCAGTCAACTGATTAACATGTTCCACAGGCAGGCAGGCAGTTACTATTTTGTGGTCCTCCAACTCAACCTGCACTTCTGAATTTGTGCAAGGCACGTTATGGTCTATATAACTGTCCTCCTTCCTACTATCAAGAAACACTGAAGTCTGGGTATCCAAATCCCCATTTTCAGCTACTGACTTTTCCTGTAACACATAGGAACCAGTGCTATTTTGTTTAGTGTTCCCATCAGGCTGACAGTCACCACAGTTTGTAATAGCTGAATCACTGTCATCAACACCATTGACAGCCAAATAGCCTGTGATCTCTTCAACTACTGCAGAATTAAGTGGCCCTTCCTCACTGACATTCACCTTTTTAATTTCCCTTTTCTCACAATCATCCAGTATAAGACATCGACAAGCTCGTTTAGTCCCTTGAAAATCTGCATCATTGTCCACTACTGTACTCCTCTGTTCTACTGACTCCTTGTCTGACTTTATAGGTGAATCTTCTTCTGAACTGTTTGGTGCTTCAGATCTAAGACAACGCTTAATTCTTTTTAAAATTGGTGAAACAGGTTCTGTTTGCCTTCTCTCACAATTTTCTACAGCCTGCCTTTCTATGTTATCCTTTTCTGAAGAAGAAAGTCTTCTTTTCCTAGGGCTTACCCATGATTCTCGAGTACTTTGCTGTTTTAAATCAGTGGTTCTTCCATTGTTATTTCCTTTCTGAATTTGCACAGGCTCTGGTCTCTTCTTTGGTGATCTTGATCGTACTTGAGAATGGGAAGAGATTTCTTCAGGGTGAGCAATGCTACGATTCCTTAAAGTTCTACCACAAAAAGATTCATCCAAGCCGTTTAACCCCACTGTTGATCTTGTAACACGAGTAGATCGGGAAGCAGCCATACTATGGCAAGTCCCTACAATACGGTCATCATGATCCACTCATTGGGAAACCTTCAAAAACGTAAACAAAATAATGAGAAAAAGGTAATAGTTAATATATCTAAAACAAAAGTATAATGCTACAATTTTTTATCCAAGAATAGCCAATATTAATAAATTATGTGATAAAAATTCTTTTATTAACATTTCCAAAAATGATATTAATAATAGCTGACACTGTATGACACAATATGTTGGAATCATTCTATATGCTTTTTATACATTAACTCACTTAAGTCTCATAGCAACTCAGACAGGAGCTACTATCATCTCTACTTTACAAATGAGGAGATTTGAGGCATACAGTTTGAGTAATCTGTCCAAGGTAACACAGCTAGTAAGTGGCAGGGCTCTAAAGGCTATGCTCTTAACCTGCCTCACGTTGTATCTGCCTCTCAGATAGACACAAAGTACCCACAAAAGATTTATCTTAAAGATGGGATCTAACATTGATTATTAAAATAATAATCTCAAATTTATATAGCAGCTATCTTACAAAAACTATCCCAATCATTTCTCAGGTTCTCTCAGAACATTCCTTGGAGACAGTAAGGCAGGCTATGCTCTTCTTAACTTACTCTCACAAAAATGAGTTTCAGGTCAAATCTTCAGGTAACAACTATTTGGTATCCAAAAAATTCTGGTTGCAGTAGAATTTTTTGTAATTAAACAGATGGATAGAAATCACAATCCTAGCTTGCACCGGCTAAGAACAAAACAAAGCAAGGCCAAACCTTCCTAGTCTTTAGAAATAAAGCCATAAATTAGCAAGAGAAAAGAAGTATTCTAAGGAGTATAGAAGAAAATGGGAATGAAGCCTCCGAAGCCAATATTTACATTTAAGAAATCAGGAGCACACATATAACTCCATCCTTTCCTTCTTTGAATTCCTGTGTATTGTATTTGTAAGTTTAAATGCATGGCTTGGGAAATGAGCAGGTTTTCTGATATGGATGCTTGGTATTTCTAAAGCAGAAATACAAGAAATATTGGAAAATACCCTGATTGATCCATTCAGATAAACTGAGTGATTTAGTGATTTTTTCCAAAGTCTCTCCCATCAAGCAGAATAAAGGAGCTACTAACACTTCCAGTCTCCATTCCTCTGCTCCTCTTCTATTTATCTTTCACAAGATACTTTGCCACTTCACTGCCTAACTTCAAATGGGATGTAGGATGGTTAGAGAAAAAGGCCAATAATGGCTGTAGTGCAAAGTTTCACAGTCCCCTCCTCCTGTGCTTTGTCATCCTTCCAACAACCTCCTTAATATAATCCTTCAAATGCCATTCTAACCCTCTACCCACAAATCAAACACAATCTCTCCTTTGCCTCAACTAGAAGTATCTAATAGTGGAAAAGTTAGAAGAACTACAGAAGACACAGTGCTACATGCTACTACATACAAAAAGGAAACATTAAAAAGAATTGTCTCCCTGGTCCTGCCTGCTGACAAATGAATTAAGTGAGAAGTGCCCTATAAAATATGTAAGTTTGGTGAAAGTGCCATATAAAATATGCAAGCTTTAGTCTTGTTTCAGAGTATGGTATACATTAAAATTTTTAATTAACAATTTTTTTTAAATCCTGTAGGACTCACAAAACCAGCCCTGGAATTAAGGCATGATTATTTGTTCTAGAGAATTTCATAGCAATCAAGTAAACATTAAGTATGGAACAGCAATCAGAACTCAGAAATATGTTTCTTACGGTAAACTTTTACAGTTTTAGGATACATTAAAGGTACTCTGACATATAATTTTCTTTTGCTGATATCCTATCAAGATTACAGTCTTTCTGTTTTTATTCACAGGTAATAAACACTGAATGTCCCATAAACTTTCACTTTTAATTAGAAAAACTTTAAATTAGGGCCGACCCTGTGGCGCACTCGGGAGAGTGCGGTGCTGGGAGTGCAGCGGCACTCCCGCCACGGGTTCGGATCCTATATAGGGATGGCCGGTGGGCTCACTGGCTGAGCGCGGTGCGGGCGACACCAAGCCAAGGGTTGCGATCTCCTTACCGGTCACAAAAAAAAAAAAAAGAAAAACTTTAAGTTAAATTTCAAGTGATGTTTTAAAAGAACGCAAACTGAAAATATTAAAAGTGATTTTTTTCATGTACCCAAATCTGCAGCTCTCAAATTTTAAGATTACTGATTTTTAAATAGTAAATGCTTCTGTAAATAAGCAAAGAAAACATAATATTAATTTTATAAATAAACTATTCACAAACTCTAATGTAAATATCATTAATGCATATTTAATTATATTCATAATTTATGGTTCAAAAACAATACTGGCAATAGTAGTATTTGATAAACACACAAAAAATCTGTTTATCTTTACTTTTAAAAATGCAATGCCAGAAAAATAATAAATAAATAAATAAAAATAAAAATGCAATGCCAATTAAGGCATATAAACCTTTTAAATAATTCCAATAACAGGCCTTCCTAGTCCTTCTTTTCCTTCTGCACCAACCCAAATGACAGCAAAAATCTCTTCCTCGTAGTACAAACTTCCCAAAAAGAGACTATTTGGGATGAAATAACCTATTATTAGTGGTACTCAGAACTCCTTTAAAGAGTAAATACATAAATCACTATAATATACTACCTATAATGAGGGCCTACCTTATTTCTTCACCATTCCAGTGATTAAAATAGCAGCACACTGATTAATTCAAAAAATTAAACCTCTTTCTGTTTCTTTTGCTCTCTAAAAATGTTTTTTTCCATTCAACAACTACAATAAAGCCCAAGTTTTAGGGTTTTCAAATCCTGTTATTTAAAGGAAAACTGTTTTATAACAAGGACCGTTTTGGTACATCAAACTCTTGCAACTCAAACTGTGGCCTGATCCTCATTAGTATAGCGGTGAAAGGTGGGGGAGGGATCAAAGTGTGGCCTGAGAACCAGCATCATGGGCATCTCCTGGCAGCTTGTTAGCAATGCAGAATATCAGGCCCTTCCTTAGACCTCCCACTGAATCAGATTCCCAGGTGATTTATATATATATATATTAGGTTTTGAGAAATACTGCCTTAGACTACTACACTCAGACAGTATTCTAATAAAATAATACAGCTATCAAGTTTCAAACTAAGTTTGACCTATTTACAACACACCCTTTAATTCCTTACTCGATGCTAATAATAAAAAATTCATAAATAAGGCCATGATCTCTCTGACTAAGGAAGCACCAAATAGAAGACTATAAAAATATCTTGCCTGAAATTAACATATTACCTGCACTTAAGGTAATAAATTGCTTAAAATTACTAAAACTAGAGTTGAATAAAATTTCACTAATCTTCCCTCTAATGAATTTTTCTTTTGTTTTAACCTGTTTCTTCCTGTTTTTTTCTATTTTGAATAAGCATATATAAAGGCACATACTTTCTGTAATTATCTGATAAACTAAGTGCAAAATTCAATTATCAAAAAGGGATTTAAAATATCCAGATTATCTCAACCAAGTCTCAACATTATTTTGCCATGCTTAAAAAAGTATTACAGACTAAAGCAGTTTTCCTCATTTTAGCTGCGTAATACAATGTTACTGAAGAATCCAGTGAAAAAGTTTGAAGCACAAAATTACATTCCTGCCAAATATTAAGTTACTAAGGGAAAGGAAATGAACTCATTTACAATCTCAGAAAATACCCCTACTGGCTAACTAAATAGAAGGCATATGGTGAAAACCTTAGCCAGCACCTATTTGGAACCAGAAATTCAATCACTCTAGTTTTAGAACTAAGGGAAACGATTAGTTAATATATTGATATGGGTAAAACCCAACCTAGCAATTAGACTGAAGTTTTTCCTATATTTTATCCACCAACTAATGAATAGTGACATTTTCTAGAATACAGAGAAAAAATGTAATCAATCACTAGAATTAAACAGACTCCCTTTCTTTCTTCTCCACCTTCCTTAAGTTTTTCATTCTATGAAAGGGCAAATCTGAGGAGGGTCAGTCAACCTGTACATTCATATTAAGCCCCCAATTCTACCCACAATTCCATATATTCAATACACTTATTTCCTGTTGAACTACTTTTCTCCAAATTTGAATCTACTTTAACCCAAATCTAACTATAGGATTCTGAAACACTCTCTAAAACATATGCAGAACTGCATCAATAAGAACTAAAAAGAATAATTAATAGTAAACAAAAAAGACCCACTTAATGAAACACTGCTACAGCTATTACTTTTATTTAAAATAAAGAAATCTCAAAACAATATTTCAAAGACTGACCTTCTGCTCCTACTATAATCACCAAAGTGGTAAGGTTTATTTTGGGAATTGAGGGGCTGGCAATTCTCCATTAACACCAACGTTGTTGTCAATATTATCATAATATTTTGTTTTCTTAAGTGAACAATTTTTAGGAAAGTGGTCATGATACCAGTATATACTCATGTAGACAAACCAAAGGAAAAGGAAAAAAGAACAAGAGCACGTAGAAGTGTCACCAATATGATTCTTTTTCTAGTTGTCTAGAACATAAGCATCAATGTATAAAAATGTTCAGGCTATGACTTTCATACAATTCTTTTAAGACAAATTACTTCAGCTGTGCTATTAGTGCCATATCTATAAGGATAAAAGTAAAAGAGTGAAACCTGAGGAAACACCCATGCGATTCAAGTTAAGAATCCTATTATTTGCCTCTTTGAACTCTGGAAACTCTATTGTGTACTGTCACATAAAGGGATTTCTTCTTTCTTCCCCATTGAGAGACAGATATATGACAAATGACAGATAGATAGACAGATAGACAGACCGACCGACCGACCTGAACGAACATACACTTAAAAAAACAAATGGGGAGAAAGAGAAGTCAAGGAGTTTCATAATGCTCTTTTTATCAAAAACAGCTAGGTGTCAAGGATAGGTTTAATGGTCTAGAGATTCCAACATACTTCACCCTAACCCATGCCCTATAGCTCTACACTCCTCTAAACAGCCAGCCAGACTATACGATTTTCTACACAAAGGATGAAGTCCAGAAAACAGCAAGACTCTCCCCACACCCCGCAAAAAAGAAATCAAACTATAGTTGTCTTCACTACCACAAAACTAAATAACTTACCTGTACAACCAAAGATCTATCATTGTGGAAATATTATCTCTTTTCCTTATATCCTGAAGGAGTTGGAGCTATGATCTAGAATAGAGCTTAAGCATCAGGGTTTCAGACTCTCAGCTTCAGTCATGGAGAATACTAGAAACTCTTAAATTCCTTTCTTTAAAATAAAATAATAAAAAAAAGAATTAAAGAAGAAAATTAACTTATGCTAATAGATTTACTCCTTTTATAACAGGAAATAGCAGGTAACAGAATCTGTTCATAGTGACATCTTTGGTGCTTCCTGGTAACTCTGTAGCCTCAGGGATACTAAAAAATTGGCATGGGATTTTTAGAAACCAACAAAAACAAACCAAAAAGAGACTGAAATATACCAAACCATTGTAACAACTCGATATTAGTTTGAGTCAAAACGTGACTCAATTATTTTCTAGTCTGCTCTAGGCAATATTTTTTTGAGGTGACGTAAAGAATGCCCTTGATAGGATTTCTCATAATAGATTTTATCTCTTATTCTTATTCCAGAGCACTTCAAGTATACACAACTGGGGACTGAACAACAAAAACTATATGGGTTCTGCACACCAAAGAATCAACCAAGGGCTGGTCGGTTAGCTCAGCTGGTTAGAGCATGGTGCTGATAACATCAACGTCCAAGGTTCAATCCCTGTACCAGCCAACCGCCAAAAAAAAACATCCAACCAAGTCTTCTATACATACAGGATAACCGTGATGCTTATTAAAGTGTACAGGACTCAATTATAAAATAAAATTTCCGTTATTTTTGGCATATGGATTTTCAACAAAAACAATAAGGGTTTTCTTGTTTTACTACCCAATTAGCCAGATATTTTAATTAACCTAATTACATTCCATTTCTTGGAAGTCTGTTTATTACAGTTTCACTTTATATTATGATATACTTTTCAGATATTGCACAATCTGCAGAATTGGGTTATTGTGTGTGCCCCTCTAGAAATGAGCACCAGAAAATAGACTAGCAGATATTTATGATGGAAACTGTCACTTTAGTAGAAGCATAAATCTAGGTACTCTAAAAGTGACAGTATTTTCAATAAAGGACTATAAAGACTGCCAAATCTTATAAACAAGAACTACTGCCTAGTAAAAATAGACAACTGTTTTAGTCAGCTAGAAGGGGAACAGGGATAATACCTAAAATCTATAGATGCAACCTGACCCAAATATGCCTTGTAAATTCTTGAAAAAGCACAAGTTAGGAAATTGTCTAAATGTAGCCATGTAAACTACATTTATAAATCTTCTTAACATGAGGAAGGGAAGGATAGTGAAAACATGATCCTGACTTGAAAATTCACTCTTCTTCTAAGACTTCAATTGACAACTCCTTCGTATCCAATGCTGAAGCCTTTCACAAACATGCAAACCATTATGTTCTATAGTATGTGATGGTGGTGGCAATCATCAGAAGCAAAGAAGATCCACTACTTAAATGTGTCTCTGAGCATACATGAGATGTGCCCTTTCTAGCACTCTATCGAAGTTCTAGTCAGCCACCTTATCTGAACAGAGTTCACTATAGGAACATCATCCACTATGACATTTACCAGGCAAGAACTATTATTTTCACAGAAGAACTGATACTTACAGCTGAGTTCTACCAGTATTAAGATAGATAGGATACTGTGGGCATGTTTCTTAAAAGCCTGATACACTGGAAAAGAAACTTCAGTTAATTACTTCTAACTAAACCCCACTTGTCCTTAATTAAGATTACATTTTTTTCTTACCTTTTTAAAAGTGTTTCGCCTAGTATTTGATTCCCAAGCGTCTGTATTTATCTGTCATCACTGTTAATGTCCATGTTACATTGAGACTTCAGGTATTAATTATTTATATGGTTGTACTAGCACAACGATATCTGTGAAGGGAAACCACAATATAGTCACTTTGTATGTGTTACTGTTTACAGATCTGTGGATAAAAGCAGTAATATTTCTAAACACATATGGCACACTTCATTTACTAATAAATTTTACATATAAGTTTTCTAAATTTAACTCTAAATTAAAATTCTTACAGGGCTGGCTGGTGAGCTCAGTTGGTTAGAGCATGGTGTTAACACCAAGGTTCAGGGTTCAATCCCTGAACCAACCAGCCAACCCCCTCAAAAAAAGATTTAAATTAAAAAGTTAAATTCTTACAAATTTGAGAGCCTTAGATTCCTTTTCTGACTACCAATGCAGATATCTCTCATTTTCTAGAAGTCTATAATTGCTCAGACATTAATAGGAAAGTACATTTTTTTGTGTTTTACGATAATGTTAGGGAATAAATCTATAATGCTTAAGACTGAAGTAAAAAAAGATTATGACTTTCCCTTAAATATGACTTTGAAACATCTATTATCTTTTAAAGTAACCTTTTTGCCTTAGATTACCCCAATAAAGGACTAATTTGTCAAAGGTATTCTGGAAGTAAATAGAAAATAAATGTGATTTAAAATAAATCAAGATGTAGTTGTACGAACATTCCTTAAAAGTAAGCTTCTTAAAAATATAGACTTAAGTTACTGATCACAAGCCTGAGAAATACATCCATGTACTTACAATGATGACGAAAAGCATTATATTAAACTTTAACATACATTATTGGTGGGACTGCAAAATGGTGCAGCCTCTATGGAAAATGGTATGGAGGTTCCTCAAACAGTTGCAGATAGATCTGCCATATGACCCAGCTATCCCACTGCTGGGAATATACCCAGAGGAATGGAAATCATCAAGTCAAAGGTATACCTGTTCCCCAATGTTCATCGCAGCACTCTGCACAATAGCCAAGAGTTGGAACCAGCCCAAATGTCCATCATCAGATGAGTGGATACGGAAAATGTGGTATATCTACACAATGGAATACTACTCAGCTATAAAAAAGAACAAAATACTGCCATTTGCAACAACATGATAGACCTTGAGAGAATTATATTAAGTGAAACAAGTCAGGCACAGAAAGAGAAATACCACATGTTCTCACTTATCAGTGAGGGAAAAAATAAATAAATAAATTCACACACACACAAAAGAAAAAAAAAAACGGGGGGGAGAAGAAGACATAACAATTACAATTCCTTGAAGCTGACATGACAAGCGAACAGAAAGGACATTGTTGGGTGGGAGGGGGGAGAGGGAGGAAGGAGGGAGGTTTTGGTAATGGGCCACAATAATCAACCACATTGTATATCGACAAAATAAAATTAAAAAATAAATAAATTTGGGCCGGCCCAGTGGCGCACTGCTACAGTGCGCCGCTTGGGAAGCGGGGCAGCGCTCCCGCCGAGGGTTTGGATCCCACATACAGACCAGTTCCCGCTCACTGGCTGAGCGAGGTTCGGGGGCAACGCCGAGGGTTGCGATCCCGTTGCCAGTCCCGGTCCGGTACGGCGCGACACTGAGGGTTGCGATCCGTTGCCGGTCACGAAAAAAGACAAAAAAAGGAAAAATAAAATAAATAAATAAATAAATAAATAAATAAATAAATTTTTAAAAAATAAATAAATAAAACTTTAAGTCATTTCAGTTTGTCAGTGGAAAAAAATGAGCTATAAAAGAATGCTCACTCATATATATCAAAGAAAGAAGCCTATAAATGGCATAAATAAATAAATAAATAAATAAATAAATAAATTTTTAAAAAATAAATAAATAAAACTTTAAGTCATTTCAGTTTGTCAGTGGAAAAAAATGAGCTATAAAAGAATGCTCACTCATATATATCAAAGAAAGAAGCCTATAAATGGCATTTTAAAATGATTCACCATGGTACGCCACTCCAAACCCCATACAATAAAAAGAAAGAGTAAAAATCCACACAGAAATTACAGATAATCTTACAACTGTTTTGTCAATAAAATCTGTTATTAGAGTTGTAAATCTTTCAGATCTTCTCAGGGAAAAGTTTCATTAACAATACAGTGATTAAGAAATACTGATATCTATTCTCAAAAATTTATAACAATTCTCTATTGTTTTCAAATGTTAAAAAAAAGACCTTAACACCATAAAATTTAACACAGATCAAAGAATTCCTAAACTTAAAGGTTGTCATGACTTCGCTTGTAACAAGTCAGAAAATTAAACTCACTAAAACTCACAGCCCCTATATTGTGCTCTTCATTTCATTTGCTATACATTTCAAACTTACGCATTCTGTAAAAATACTATGTATGCCTAGAGGTGGAAAAGGGGAGGGGAGGGGACGGGGGGGGG
>NW_007726515.1:214599-231379 GCF_000696425.1 Galeopterus variegatus
GGGGGGGGGGGGGGGGGGGAGGGGGGGGGGGGGGGGGGGGGGGGGGGGGGTAATGAGGAATTGTCAATGGCCACAAAGAATGATTGCATATTGTAATGATGAATAAGCTAACTATACTGACCTAACCACCACATATTCTACACAATTATTGAAAATCAACGTTGTACCCCACGTGTATGTATAATAAAAATAAATTAATTAATTAAAATGCTATATATGCTTTCTGGAGCAGATAAACTACTTTGTATTATGACAAGTCATAGTAATTGGTTTCATTTGAATTATTTAACTATAGTAACTTACTCTCAAAAGTTTAAAAACATCTATTTTGTCTTTTAAAAAGCATACAAAACAGAAAACAAACTATTTAAGTTCTATTCCTAAAGCCTTCTTATTTATTCCTTGCTACAGAGCTTTGCCTGTTTTCATGTACTAATAAAATCCGTTGACTATTCAAGCATTCCAAAAGCAAATCCAAGAACCAATCTCCACTGAAAAGAATTACTTTTCCTACTACTTGCAGTCTAACACTGGTACCACTGTGTTAAATAGATTACAGGATCTCAGATTCATGGCACATATGAAATTACTTAAAAAGACTACAGAAAAATCTCACTAGAAAATATTATCAGTTCTAGTGAAAGAGCAAAGTAATAAGCCACACAACTTACTGTAAAAATAAAACTGTAAAGTCCAAGCTAAACGCAGACTAAATTATGAGATCCTGAAATTTTTTTTAGTTTTATAAAAGCTTGGAAAAAATTCAAAATAAAGGTTCTACTATAATCTCATATTTAGTATCTGATTCTTCAGTTGTTTTAAGTGAAAATACTAAACATGCGTACCATACTATGATTTTAAAAGAGAGAGGCCAGTTAGCTCTGCTGGTCAGAGCATGGTGTTTTTACATGAAGGTCAATCCCCTTACTGGCCAGCCACCAACAAACAAAATCAGAGAGACATTCAAAGTTTGTTGTAAAAAGCATTAAGGGGGCTGGCCAGTTAGCTCACTTGGAAGAGCATGGTAGTGATGACATCAAGGTCAGGGTTCAGATCCCCATACTGGCCAGCCAAATGAATGAATGAATGAATAAGATGATGGTCAAGGATAGAAAACCTTTCCTAGACATTTAAGCTTTCAGTTACTCACTAGAAAGAGCTAAATCAAATTTTTATTTGGTACAAAGCATGACTAAAGAAGAAAACATTCTCCTAGCTCCCTAAATTGTTTGGAACCACAGATTCAGTGTCCTGAATACCTTCTACAGATTTTAGAAATAATCTATTTCATAGTCAACAGAAAGATAGTACGTAGAGCATCAGATTTCGTTGGAGGAGATGTGGAAGTGTCATTCTCTATCATCAATAATTAACTCACGACAAACAAGCTACTCTGCCCATCTGTGATTTATTTCTTCATCTATAAAATGGGAGACAAAATACCCGCCTACTTACCACCTCTCAGGGTTACTGTGGAGTTTAGAAGAGATTATGTCTGTAAAGTACTTCAGCTTATTGGTTCTGGAACTTTAGTGTGCCTAGGAAATTCCTGGACCCAACATGCCCAGAAATTCAGATCCAGCAGGTCTGGATATAAATGCACAAAATCATTTTTAATTAAGCATGTCAGGTCTTTCCAATGTAGGGCCTCCTGAAGGATGATGATCAAACTTTGGGGAAAAAAAATACTCTACATCAGTTTCTTCTAAAACTAGTGTCCATGAGCATTAACCTAGGTACTTCTTTAAAATGCAAATTTCTACACCTCATCCTTAGAAATTCAGATTCAATAAACTTAAGGTGGAACATAGAATCTTCATTTTATCAAATACTATAGGTGACTCAGATCTACACAGGTCATGATCCACCCTTTTAGAAACCTTATACTAGATTCTTCCTCTTAAATATTTCTCAAACTGTTCCCCACCTCTGTAGTATCATCACCCATGTGATGATAAAATACAGTTTATTTTTTTTAAACTGAAATTGATTCTTCTAGTAAGAAAAATATAATGTTTAAGGTGAAAAATGTTGTGGTTGGGATTAACAGCAGATTAGACACAGCAAAGAAAAGGTCAATAAACTTGAAGACATAGCAATGGAAACTATACAAAATAAAGTACAGAAACAGACTTGGGAAAAAAGCCATAAATGAACTGAAGAACATCATCAAGAAGCCTAATATATGGGTAACTGGAGGCCCCAAAAAACTGAGAAAGCAGAAAAAATATATGAAGAAATGGCCCAAATTTTCCCAAATTTGATGAAAATCACAAACCCACAGATCAAAGCAGCTCTATAAACCCAAGCACAAGAAACATGAAGAAAATTACAATAAGCTATATCATAATCAAATTGTTTAAAATCAATAATAAAAAGAGTATCTTAATAGCAGATAGAGAAAAACAAATTACATACATAGGAAAAAAAAATAAGAATGACAGCAGACTTCTCACTGGAGATACCACTAGCCAGAAGACAACGAATTATACATTTAAGATGCTAAAAGAAAACTTCAACCAAAAATTTTATACCGAGAGAAAATATCTTTCAACAAATAAGGTGAAATAAAAATGACTTCAAACTTAAAAAGTTAAAAGAATCCATTACCAACAGACATGCATTATAAGAAATATTAAAGAAATTTCCTCAGGCAGAAGAAAAAGATACTGGATGGAAGTCTTGATCTACCCAAAGGAATGAAAAGTACCAAAAATGGTAAATATGAGAATAAATATAAAAAACTTTTCCCCTTAGTTTTTAAATAACTTTAAAAGGTAATTGACTACCAAAAAGATACCAATATATTGTGTGGTATATAACATACACAGGAGTAAAACGTAATAGCATGACTGCTGGAGAGGGAAGATATAATGTTTTACGATCTTCAGGTTACATGTGAAATGGTATAATATCACCTCAAGGTACATGGTAACAAATTAAAGACGTATATATTATAAACCCTAAAGCCACCAATAGATAGATAGTTAGATGGACGTATAGATAGATAGACGGATGTATAGATAGATAGCTAAAAAGATAACAAAGGAAAAAAATATTAGTAAAAATACTCAATCCATAGGAAGACAGAATAAGAGGGAAAAGGAAACAAAGAACATATGGGAGAAATAAAAGACAAATAACAAGGTGGTAGATTTAAACTTAACTGTATCAATAAGTACTTCAGTGTAACTGGTCTGAAAACAGTTTAAAGCAGTTTAGTTATTTGAAAACAGGTACTTGGAAAGATCAGCAATCAATAAAGTTGAAAGGATTCAAGCCATATAAATTGTGACTACAATGGAATTAAATTAGAAATAATAAAAAATACATAACTCAAAAATCCCCAATTATTTGGAAATAGATAATATGCTTCTAAATAACCAATCAGCTGGCTCAGTTAACTAGAGTACAGCCTTGTAATACCAAGGTCAAGGGTTCGGATCCCCTTACCAGCCAGCCATCAAAAAAAACACAAACAAAAATCATAAATAAGCAATGAGTAAAAGAAGAAATCAAAAGGGAATACCAAGGTCAAGGGTTCGGATCCCCTTACCAGCCAGCCACCAAAAAAAACACAAACAAAAATCATAAATAAGCAATGAGTAAAAGAAGAAATCAAAAGGGAAATTAACACAACATATCAAAATCTGTGGGACACAGCAAAAGCAGTATTTACATGGAAATCCAAAGCAGTAAATATATATCAGGGAAAAAAAAGAAGGTCTCAATGACTTCAGCTTCCACCACAAAAAACTAGAAAAAGAAAGGATAATATAACCTATATAAAAAGAAGAAAGGAAATAATGAGCAAAACCAGTGAAATAGAAAACAAAAAAAAGCAATAGAGAAAAATTAATAAACCAAAAGATGATTCTTCAAGAAAAATCATTGAAATTGATAAATTTCTAGCCAGACTAATCAGAAAAAAATAGAATTTATCAATATTAAGAAAAAAAGAAGGTATATTACTATAGAGTCTACAGATATTTTAAAATAACTATTTCAATATGGTTACCAAAACAATTCAATGGGGAAGGAATAATCTCCAACAAATGGTACTGAAACAACTGGATATCCACAAGCAAAAGAATTATGTTGGACCCCTATCTCAGACCATACGTGAAAATTAACTCAAAATAAATAAAGATCTAAATATAAGAGCTAAAATGATAACATCCTTAAATGAAAACACAGGTGCAAATCTTTTTGACTTTGGATTAAGCAAGTTTCTTACATATGATGCTAAAAGCATTAGCAACCATTAAAAAATGGTTAAAATGTTAAATTTCGTTATTTATGTTCTACCACAATTTAAAAATAAAAATTTAAAAAGCATAGGCAACCTAAGAAAAACACAGATAAATTGAAATCATAAAAATTAAAACCTTTCGTGCTTCCCAAGAACTGCAGGTAGTGAAAAGACAACCCACAAAACGAGAGAAAATATTTGCAAACCATCTGTCTATAAAGAACCCTTACAACTCAACAAAAAGAAAAACGTAATTTTAAAATGGGCAAAAAACCTGAACAGATATTTCTGCAAAGAAGATATACAAATAGCCAATAAACACATATAAAGATGCTCAACATCATTAGCTATAAGGGAAATGTAAATGAAAACCACAGGGAGATACCACTTCGCACTCACTAGAATGGCTATAACGCAAAAGATGGACAATAACAAGTGTTGGCAAGGAGTGGAGAAATTGGCACTCATACACTGCTGGTGGGAATGTAAAATAGTAAGGCTGCTTTGGAAAATAACCAGTTCCTCAACAAGTTAAACATAGAATTACCATATGACCCAGGAATTCTATTCCTAGGTATACACCCAAGAGAAAGAAAATATGTTCACACAAAAACTTGTACACAAATGTTCACATCAGCATTATTCATAATAGCCAAAAAGGAGAAACAACCCAAATGTCCATCAACTTCTGAATAGATAAACAAACAAGGTATATCCATACAATGGAATACTATTCAGCCATAAAAAAGTGTAATGTTGATAGATGTTGCAATATGAATGAACCTTAACATTATGCTAAGTGAAAGAAGTCAGTCTCAAAAGCTACATATTATATGATTACATTTACACGAAACATCCAGAATAGACAAATACATAGAGACAAAAAGAAGACAAGTTGTTGCTAAGACTGTGGAAGGTGGAGATGGTGGAAAGTGAGTGCTATGTGTGTAGGGTTTTTTTAAAGTGATAAAAATGTTCTGCAATTAGGTGCTGCTGATGATTGTACAAATCTGTGAATAGATTAAAAATCACTGAGTTATAAACTTTAAGATGGTGAATTTTACGGTATGGGTATATCTCAATTTTTAAAAGACGAGAGAATATTTTAAATAACTTTATGTCAATAAATCCAACAATTTAGATGAAATAAACGGATTCTTTGAAAAACCACAAACTCCCAAAATTCACCCAAGTAAAAATGGATACCTTAAATATACTTAAAGAAATTAAGTCATAGTTAAGAACTTACTAACAAACTCCACGCCAAGAGGGCTTTACTGTTGCACTCTAACTATACACTACATTTAAGGAAGAAATAACACCAATTCTACCCAAACTCTTCCAGAAAACTGAAGAGGAATACTTCGCAACTCATTCTATGAAGCCAGCATTACTCTGATTCCAAAATCAGACATAGATATAACAAGAAAATAAAACTACAAACCCATACTCCTCATAAACATAGATGCAAAATTCTAAACAAATTTTTAACAAACCAAATCTGACAATATACAAAAGGATAATAATATATCATGACCAAATGGTGTTTATCCCCAAAATGTAAGATTGGTTTACATGTACATAAGGTTGGTTCAATGCAAACCACTCTTTACTAACAGACTAAAAACAAAAAATAAGAATACTCATAAGATCACCTTTACAACTACAGAAAAGGAATTTAGACAACAATCTAACATCTACCTATAGTGACAGAAAGCAGATCAGTGGTTAGCAGATGTGGGACAGGGGAGAAGCAGTAGGAAGAGATCAGAAAAGGCCATGAGAGATGGATATGTTTATAAACTTGACTGTAGTGATAGTTGCACAGTGTCTACATACATCTAAACTTTTCAAATTACATACCTTAAGTATATAAAGTGAATTATTCCTCAATAAAGCTATTCCAAAATAAACACAAGAAACAAAACACTTTTCCAAGAATACAGGTTAAAATCTAAGCATCTTAATGGGGATATGAATTGTACCTGGCCTTTCTGTCTCTACTTAATTCCACTTTAAATCCTCCCAGTAGCTAAACAGATCTAAACTGCAATATCCTATCACAGAGGTTTTCAACCATGGCTAAGTATCAGAATCATCTGTGACACTTAAGAAAAAAAGATAACAGGAATTTCTGATTCTGTAGGTTTGGAATTCAGTCCAACTGTAGTGTATTTTATTTTACAATTTTTTAACTTTTAATTTTACTATTTTTAACTTTTCGATTGAAGTTCAATATACATAAAGAGAATAATAAATGTATATAGCTTGATGAATTATCACAAAATGCAGAGGTATATATTCTTTAAGGATGATATGATGAACAATTAAGAACTAAAACTATTACCTCTGCTTCAAGCATCTTTACCTTTCTTTCTTTCTTTGCTCACCTAACATTTATCTTGCACCTCATTGCAGATCAGATGCAACCATAAGAAGCTGTATTCCCAGGAAATCCTGTGCATACCTCTTATACCACAGAGAATTTGTGGTGTTTTTTTAAACTGTTTTTTTAAAGGCAAGAACCCTTACTTAAATTAAATCCTGGAGAAACAGAAGAAAATGAAGCTACTCTAGTTAAAAGCAAGGGTAAACTGACAGCACAACAGTAAGCTTGCCCACCGTGCCTCAAGCTATCCCCCCCTATGAGTTTGAAGATTATTAGTTACGCTACTCTAGTTAAAAGCAAGGGTAAACTGACAGCACAATAGTAAGCTTGCCCACCGTGCCTCAAGCTATCCCCCCCTATGAGTTTGAAGATTATTAGTTACTATACTCACCTATTTCACTTGTCTGTTTCACTCACCAAAATTGCTTTATAGCAAGGTCTATTTTTTATTTCTCTTGTGCTTTGAAAACATTCAAACATTATTATTGGGACATTATTCAAACTAAGAGGAAATATGAAGGATAAGTCAGTAAGGTAAAAAGAAGTTTGAGATAAGGGGAGCAGCACGTGTAGAGGCCCTGAAATAGAAAATGTCTTGGCATGTCAGAGGAACTGGAACGAGGCCAATGAGACAAAAACCTAGTGGGAAATGGGGAAAGCATCATGAAATAAGCTTTCAAGTAGCCAGGTGCCAGACTATGAAAGGCCTTGTAGGCTGTTTTATGTTTTTATTTACTTTTTTAAATTTTATTTTATTTGGATTATTTATCCTACTGAAGATTTTTAAAGAGGGGAATGACACAATCTTACATAATACGCATTTTGAAAAGAACATTCTGGCTGCTGTGTGAATGTGAACTTGGAGCATAAAGAGAAGGGAACACAAGTACAATAATACCTGTGATCAAGGGAAATAAAAGAAAAAAAGTTTATGCAGGGAAGTGACATGAACCAATTTTGTCACTCATTTCATTAATTGGGACCAAATGTAGTCTTAGCACTGTTCTGGCATTGGGAATGCAAAGACAAACAAAAAGTTCCTATTTTCACAAAGCTTACCCCTTGTATAAACAAATCAAATACAAATTATGTTAGGTGAGAAGTGCTACATAAAATAAAGCAAGGTAAGACAATGAAGAATGACGGGGTCGTCAGGGAGGTACTTTCTAACGCCCTAACATTTAAAATAGCAATCACATAGGGCCTGGTAGGCCATGGTAAAAAGTTTGGATTTTATACTGAGTGAAATGAGAGCCTCCAGAAAATTTAAAAGGGAATAACATTATTTGACATTTTAAAAGGATCATTCAGACTGCTATGTGGAGAACAGAGTGTAGACAGCAAAAAGGTATAAAATTATAAGATGGTTTGGAAGGATATTACTGCTGGAGGAGAAATAATGGTGCCATATTACTGGACGTGGTAAGAAATTTTCCACTACAATTTAAATTTTAAAGGCAAGCCCAACAGAATTCGCTCATATGCTTGGTTCTGGGCTTTGAGAGAGAGTAATTAAAAGATTCTTAAACTACTACTCCTCTACCCAGGCAGTATTTCTCAAGCTTCTGCCCTAGTCCTCCCCTGTTCCTGCCCTCTTTCATCACTGTACAGTGACTTCATTATGCTGAAGGCTCCTAAAGCTAAATATCAGCTTCGACATTTCCCTTCTGACCTTCAGTTTCATATATCCAACTGTCTGCTGGACTCAGTAAGAACTTCAAATTCGGGCTGGCCCGGTGGCGCACTGGAGAGTGTGCCGCTTGGGAGCGCGGCGGTGCTCCCACCGAGGGTTTGGATCCCATGTGGAGACCAGTTCCCGCTCACTGGCTGAGCATGGTGTGGGCACAACACCGAGGGTTGCGATCCCGTTACTGGTCAGTAAAAAAGACAAAAAAAAGGGGGAAAAAAAAAAAAAAAGAACTTCAAATTCTATTTGTTCAAAACTGAATTCAACCATCTTCCCTTCAGCCCCAATACCCAGTCCCTGCTTCAAAATTACTTATCTAAATCAATGACACTACAAAACACTCTATTATGTAAACCAAAACCCTAGGAGTAACCTTTTAAATTCCCTTTTCCTCTGTCACCCAACTTGCTTGCACATACACATATCCAATGCATGCCCCCTCCCTCTTTTGTACATAATGTGCACTTCAGTGATGTCACAGCACAAAAGTAAAGAAGATAATTTAATTTGCTTTCTCTGAAAAGTCAGTTATGAGATAAAAATTCTCCCTTAGGCCCTCGATGCCTCTTTTGGTATCTTCCCCTTTTGTTGCTTTTCTCTGGCCCTTCGTGCTCCCTGGTGAGGTATTTTATATTTAAAGACAGAATACGTTGTTGGAAATGTAAGAGAATTCACCATATCCCTTCAATTTTACTTCCTATATACACTTCAATTTCTCTCTGACCACTATTAACTCTTGCCTAGAATAGAACAGCTTCATATCTGGTCTCTTACATCAATTATTGGCCCCTATCCAATGCATTATCCACATTGTAGTGCACGTCCACCTACCTAATCACATCAGCAAAACCTTGCTTTAAACCCTTAAGTGATTCTCCTCTTGGAATGTGGGAGAAAATAAAAAATTAAAAAATAAACACTTAAGTGACTCTCTATGACAAAGCCCTTCAATAATCTGGCCCTACCTTAATCTCTCCAGTTTCATCTCTGCCAACTCCCCAACAATCTCAAACTACTTTCAGCTTTCCAAATTTTCCATATTCTGTACTTGCTCTCATCCTCCATGTCTTATTCCAGAGGTTTTCTCTGCATGAAATAGCCTTTCCTATTCACCTAAGTAAACTTCATTCTACCTTTTTCCCAGTTTCATAATAATTATTATTAATATAATAATGTTTGCTAGTATGTATTAAGCACTTAATATTCCAAGGCCCTGTACACAAAATAATGTCTCATTTAATACACTCATCACAATCACTTAGAATTTCCAGTTTACTGATGAGACACAGAGAAGTTAACTTGCCCAAGGTCACAGAGCTAGTAATGGGAAGATCTAGAGATAAAATCCCAGTCTTTTAATCACATTTACACTGTGTTCTCAAGGAAGTTTTCTTAGCATTGCGGTTCTCCCATCAGGCTCACACTACCATAAGGCCTTCTCTAATTTCCCCCAATAAACTCTGTGAAAGAAGACACCAGGTCTACGTTGTTTACCATTATATCCCTAGCACTAAATATAGTGCATCGCACAATTTTCAGCATTCTAGTGTTGATCAACAAATAAACTGCAACAGCTAACATTTAAGATGTGAACACTCTGATTTAATATGCACAACTACCCTGTGATGCACTCCCTTAGAATTTTTATTTTTGTGGGCCGGCCCGGTGGCGCACTGCTACAGTGCGCCGCTTGGGAGTGCGGCGGTGGCGCTCCCGCCGAGGGTTCAGATCCCACATACAGACCGGTTCCCGCTCACTGGTTGAGCGAGGTGCGGGCGCAGCACCGAGGGTTGCGATCCCGTTGCCGGTCCCGGTCCGGTACGGGCGCGACACTGAGGGTTGCGATCCGTTGCCGGACACGAAAAAAGACAAAAAGGAAAAAAAAAAAAAAAAGAATTTTTATTTTTGTGACAAATCATTGAAGCAATCCAAAGTCTCAGACCTCACTGGTATTACAGTCGGAATGTGAACCCAGAAAGAGATGAGGGAATGAATGGATAGATGAGTGGATGAATAAAAGAATGAACTTCATGACATCTATTCTAGCTGCTCAGAAGCCTTTTTAATTTCCCGGTTTAGAGCTACATTCTCAAGAGCTGAAGTTTAAGGAAATGACTTCTGCATAAGGAAAATCTTATCTTTAAAACGTGATCTCCAGGGCTGGCCCGGTGGCGCACTGCTACAGTGCGCCGCTTGGGAGTGCAGTGGCGCTCCCGCCGAGGGTTCGGATCCCACATACAGACCGGCCGCTCACTGGCTGAGCGAGGTGTGGGCGCGACACCAAGGGTTGCGATCCCGTTGCTGGTCTCAGTCCGGTACGGGCACGACACTGAGGGTTGCGATCCATTGCTGGTCACAAAAAAAGACAAAAAAGGAAAAAAAAAGAAAAAAAACGTGATCTCCATCTTCAAAAATTTTTTAATCTGCTTGGAAAGGCAACAATAACAAAACAAAGAGATAATAATATAATACAGGACCATGTTATTTCTAAGATTTACCTTAAAACATAGGCCCAGTAAGTTATTTTTTTAAATAATCAAATATAATTCCTACATAATTTGATTTGGATAAGTACCACAAAAGCATACAAAGAGCAGCATTTCTATAGTAAAACTGCTTTGTTAAATACAAGCAATATTTTTTAAAAAAACATAATCACAAATATGTACACTCAAATAAGCCAAAGTAGGCACTACTGGTTGTTTCCAAGTTTTTTCCTTTTTTATTCAGTGCCTTCCAGGATTCAATAATAGAACATTATCTAACTCATACAGCTGTTGGAAGGATGCAGATAATAGATGTAAAGGGGTTAAAACAATGCCTGTCATACAGTAAGCACTCAATATATATTTGACTTTAAAATAAAATCAACACACTTTTAGTCTGCACTGTGAGAAAGCACCTGACCATGGGGTACTAACAGTTAGTTTGTGCCATGGCAGGGCATAAACTGTGACTGCCAAGTCACTGGCAAAAAAGCTGCACCTTTTAAGGTAACTGATGGCAGTTGCAGTAAGTGGTTATTACTGCAGAGGGCTTCTATTTCTTCTCTTTTCATACACTGAGATCTTAAAGCCAACTCAGCTGTAAGAGATGTAGCCCTGTTCATTGTTTTTGAGTTATCTATCTGTACACTGGGCTGGATTCTGAATTCTTCTGGTTTTCTCTAATATCTGGTATAACTCTCCTGCAAATAAAGAAAACTACTCTGTTCCTGAAGCCTTATAAGCCAAAGCCAGACAGTCAACTCAATGTAAATTTCAAGGGACAAGTCTCATGCCTGATGCACAAGTCACACAGGAAGTTCATCTGAATTGCCTGATGCCATAAACAGAGACAATCAAACTGCACACAAGAATGAGAAGTCAAAGACTTCGTGCCGTAGGCAGCTTTTCCCAAGACCATGGGAACAGGACTCCCTATCATGAGTCTCTTATTATGACTCCCTCTTTCATTTGGCAGGATAATGCTATATTCAGAGTTTCACAATCAGTAGCTTTTGTCAGTAATGTGACAGAGTGTTGGATCTGTCATGTCAAACCCAAATCTTTACATGACCTAAGAGATCCATTAGTCTACCTGGTAGGTAACTTCAGCAACACCCCTAATGTAACTATTCAAATTGTACCAGTGGTCTCTTTTACAGAGTTAGCACTTTCTGCTTTAATTTAACTTAGTCCTGGAATGCTAGATGAGAGAAATGCTACCTACTAGCTGAATGGAGAAGAATCTGTGCATGTGCCAACATTTACTGCTGCATAGGTATCCGGTATTGCAGACACTCCACTACAAAAAATTCACAAGTAGGCTACTTTGTTAAAATAGGTAGACACATCATCTGACTAATTCTTTTATGTACTCGACTTTAGTTTATTTGGTTCATAGGGACCCTGGCTAAGGAGAATACTCCAAACTTTTGGTATTATCCTTCTGATAGTCTTAAGTAGTCCCCTACTTTGTCCTCTCGAAAAATTTTCAATGTTTCCATGCAGCCATTTGTGAAACATCAGATGGTCTCTCTCCAGCTGGAAAAACAAAAGCTCAAAAAACATGTGATAGTAGGACACTGAAACCTATGAATGGCATGCTAAGACCAGAAACCCAAAAGATGGTAACTGAGAGTAGCACTAACATCCTTAGTTTTGTTCACGCTCTCACTAAGTGAGAAATTGTTAAATAAAATTACAGGAGGCCATTATTTTGGACTAAGCTCCCGCACTAGGCCTTAACAGACCAGGTTAAAAATCAAAATGGAGTCACTTATCCTAAAATTCCATGTCACCAAAGCTAAACTAAGTTGTTACCTGACCTTCCAAGATATCAGGAGAGAGAGAAAGCCAATTTCCCAAACAGGGCAGTTTCAATCTTTAACAGGCATAATAACTAAGTTCCCTCTGTTTTAATCCTTAACCTGAAGTAACCTGAGGTTAACCAATGTTATTTTTCTATCCTTCTGTCTCCCTGTCCCAGCCTTACAAGGAAATGACCAGTCTGCTTTTTGTTCTTTGTTCCTGCTTTCTTCAGTCTGTCTCTGTCTATAAAGCCAACTTTTTCTGCTCAGCTCACTGGAACACTTATTCTATTTTATGGAATGAAGTGTTGCCTGATTCTAGACTTGCGATAAAGCCAACTGAGATCTTTAAACTAAATGTGTTGTAATTTTGTCTTTTGACAGTGTTAAAAAGTGTCTTATTTTATGAAAGGAATGTGTGTACCTTTTCTAATGTCATTTCTTACAAAATTAAAAGCTGGCAACCCCACAATAATCCCCCAAATTATTTTTGAAAATTACTCTGGTACGTAAAAAAATTTTTTTAACTTTTTGTTAATTAACTACAATAAGTTGGAACCATACTGAAGTTGCAATGATACTGACATTCTAACATCTTACACAAAAATAAGTTTTAAAAAGACAAAGAAGTATCAGATTGTCATGACTAAATATTACTCATCAACTCTACTTCATATTAGTGGATTAAAAACATAAGGAATAAAGTAAAAACATAAAAACAAGTGAACTCAAGAAGATAAATGGAGTTTAATAGACACATTTAGAAGCAATCTTTCTATATGCTACGTATCCATTAATCATTAGACTGTTTCCTGCTTTCTTCCTATGAATTCCAGAGTTTTATGCTGATTTTATAGGTTATTCAGTAAATTCCACACTTCTCAAAGTACATAATTCATTCCTACGCTGATAATTTCAGGTAGTTAAAGAATAAATGCCTACTTAAGTAGTGCTTAACATAAGAAGTATTAAGAAAAAGGATAGCTAATACATGAAATCAATGTTTTTATTTAAAAAGTTTTAATTGAGGGTAGGCAGAAAAGTTAGTCCAGTCAAGGAAAAATCTGAAGAATTGTATTTAGACTATATCCAGACACAATAAAAACAATAAAGTTACAAGAGAAGAATTAAAGTTAGGAAAACAGTGTTATTATTATGACCTACAAACACACAAGAAATTATCTTTCGTTAACACCACCTACCTCCATGAAAGAGAAATTCCAAGTTGTTGATAAAATTCATAAATCATATCTTATTTTCCTATTTTATAATTCAACTTTACAAGTTAATTATCATGTGGAAGGTATTTTGACTAAGAATACTTTGAAGGTCTCTAATATTTTTCCAAGTTCAAAAATGAACTGCCACAGAAAAAAGAAAAAGTAAAACCTCAATAAAGTTCCCAAAATTTCCTTTGAATTCATTAGCTATTTCTATTTCCCCAGACTCGGCATCAAAAAATTTCACCCAGAATTATTTAAGGGTAGACTAGGTACTTTTTCATTTCTGCATCTGTTGGCCTTTTGCCCTTTGCTATAAAATCACTTCAATTTTGTGCTTCAGCTTAAAGTAAGCTCCTTACAAAAAAGAATAAAATCAGAGTATTTTTCTCTTTCCAGGGGTGAAACCTAAAGTCACTCTCTAATAGCTAAATCAGCCAGACTCAAGGAGTCTAGAAGTGTGTAAACAAACCATTAACTATTCTTAATTACATATCAACAGGCCATGTTTATTTCTTCAGTAGAAGTTTTGGCTTATTGAGTAAATTTTTTAAATCTCAGAAAATTGGAATAGAAGTTATTTGAAAACAGTCGAAGTTGAAAAATCCTGTAAACATGAATCAAAGGTGATCTGTCTATAAAGTATATAAATGTACCTAGAGCCTATATTTGAGAGGCATCTTAGTACACTGAAAAAAAAACCCCACAAGTTTTGGGTTTCAATCCCAACTAAACCACTTGCTTGCTACGTGGCCTTGAGAAATTAACTTCTGACAACCATTCCTCATTTGTGAAATGGGAGAAAAGCATTCCTACCACACAGAATTGTCCTGAGAATTTTATCAATTATATAAAGTACCTCCAGCACACAGTACAAAATCAATAAATGTATGTAATAATGATTGCTAACATTAATTGATTCTATGATATGCCAGACACTATATTTTATATGCATTATCTCATCTAAAACTCTCAAAAGCCTATGATTAGTACTATTATTAACCCCCATTTTACAGGTGAGAAAACTGAGGCTTTAAAAAAATAAATATTTTATCCAACATTACACAGCTAGTTAAGTAGCTGTGCTTTACAAAAACAAAGAACTTTCTCATTATACCTTCAAAATAACCTCAAAAGTAGACAGGCGAGACATTATCTTCATTTCCTATATATGGCAACAGACCAAAGAAATGCCTATGATCACACAATTAATGGAGCAAGAATTTGAACCTAGTTTTAATGCCTAAACCAGACTTCAATCCATGAAACTCTGTGTCACTCTGCATTATGGTGGAAGCTCTATAAACACGTAGAACAAAGAAATTCTTCCAGGAGAAAGTAAAATGGTATGTATGAAAAACAGATGATACATGATCTTTGTTAAGATTTCCTTCCAATGGCTGTTAATATTCAAGTTTTCCAGAAGTTAAAATACGGATTTACTTGAGAATATCAATAACAACTTTATAACATTTATATGAAATTTGTGAGAAAAGCCCAGGGCTAGTCAGCAGCAGGAAAAGATATTATGACAGGTTTATTACTGTTTTCTGTGGTATGTTTCTTGTTTAATGAATGACATGATTCAACAGAGAACTAGAGATAAGAATTTTATACTTTAGTCATTCCCTCTCTTTGTTCATAAAGGATATCCATCTATCTATAGAGGCATGTGGCCTGAACACAAAACAGCACATAAGACCTGATACTGAAAGTGCCTGTTGTCATGTTTATTTCCTATTTATCTTGAAATAGAAAACTTAAGAAAAGCAAACCAATCAGTTAATACTGATATAACATGATCACACTACGGATTTTAAAGATCAAAATTAAATTTTCTTCTTCTAGAATTACCTTTGCTTCGATTGGGTTTAGTCAACTTTATGCCCCTTCTGCCATGTGAGGACAGAGTGAGAAGATGACCATTTATGAACCAGGAAGTGGGCCCTCACTAGACACTAAATCTACCCATGCCTTGATCTTGGACTTCTCAGCCTCCAGAACGGTGAGAAACAAATTCAGGTTGTTTATAAGCCTCACATTCTATGGCTTTCTGTTATAGCAGCCTGAATGGACTAAGACAATGGCTAATGAGACAGACAGCCAGATGGAAAAAAAACTCTCCTGGGAGCAAAAAATAAGGCTGAAATTGTCAGTAGCCAAGCAACAGAAGGAAGCAGAACACTAAAAAGGACATCATTTGGGCCAGCCTGTGGCTCAATCGGGAAAGCACGGTGCTGATGATACCAAGGCCATGGGTTCGGATCCTATACAGGGATGGCTGGTTCACTCACTGGCTGAGTGTGGTGCAGACAACACCAAGCCAAGGGTTGAGATCCCCTTACTGGTCATCTTTTTAAAAAATAAAAATAAATAAATAAATAAAAATAAAATAAAATAAAAAGGACATCATTTAAAAACTTTGGTTTAGTTCTGCCTGAAGCCAGATAAACACCCTGGACTTTATGTAAGTCAAACAAATTCCATTTCTTGACTCATGACTTAGAAGAAAAATGAGATGAGAAAGCACTATATATCATTCTTAGGTCCCAAATAACTTGTTAAATCCTGGAAACGACTAACTTGAAAATGATTCTTGGACTAGCAAGATTGATTCATTTCAAGATATATTAATTGAGCACATACTATGTACTATGCACTTATTATTAAGGCATAATCTCTGCTTTGCACAACCATTTGACTTCACTGGGCATTTGCAATTGTCATATAAAGGATTCAGCAAGGGCTATGTGAAATGCTTGGTGTAAAGATCCCTCTATTATCTTCAATTTTTATGGAAGTATATTTTAATCAATTTGCAGTTTTCCTCACTACTATCTTTCATAGCTGTCTAAATGTATACAGCATTTTAAAATACTTACAAAAGGGCCGGCCTGGTGGCACACTGCTACAGTGCGCCGCTTGGGAGCGCAGCGGTGCT
>NW_007726515.1:232076-236501 GCF_000696425.1 Galeopterus variegatus
GCGCTGTGAGTGCACCGGTCATCCCTATATAGCATCCGAACCCGTGGCGGGAGTGCTGCTGCGTTCCCAGTGCCACACTCTCCCGAAGCGCCACGGGCTCGGACCATCTACCTAATTTCTTTCTTTTTTTTTTTTTTTTTGTCCTTTTTGAGACCGGCCGCCCCCCCCTCAGCCAGTGAGCGCTGTGAGTGCACCGGTCATCCCTATATAGCATCCGAACCCGTGGCGGGAGTGCTGCTGCGTTCCCAGTGCCACACTCTCCCGAAGCGCCACGGGCTCGGACCATCTACCTAATTTCTTTCTTTTTTTTTTTTTTTTTGTCCTTTTTGAGACCGGCCGCACCGCGCTCAGCCAGTGAGCGCTGTGAGTGCACCGGTCATCCCTATATAGCATCCGAACCCGTGGCGGGAGTGCTGCTGCGTTCCCAGTGCCACACTCTCCCGAAGCGCCACGGGCTCGGACCATCTACCTAATTTCTTGACTTCTGACTAGAAAGTACTATGGAGACACTAGCTATATCTCAATACTGATCAGATGTATCAACACAATTACTTTAGCAAACAAAGCCTTTGAAAATATAAGTTGTGAGGGAAAATAATAAATGAGATATTTTATAGGGAAAAAGTTAGAACCTATTATGCAGAAAACACACATGAAAAAACACAGGAAGATAATCAAACCTTAACTCTATTCTGCCTGGGAAAATTTAACATGCTAATATTGTTGACCTAAATTAAACCATGTGTTTAGAATACATGATACTACAAAAACATATTAAAGCATTCTCGTAAGTATAGAGCAATGCACAACTGCAAGGGATCAGGACTTCAATTTACTGTTCCATCTGCCTGGAATACTTTTCTGGTTGGTTCCCTCATTTGTTTAAGTTCTCTGCTCAGATAGCACCGTATCAAAGAAAGCTTCCCTGACCTTTGATACTCTCTGATAGCCACCCCCTGCCTCCACACAACCATAATCTCCCCCCCCCCTTTACTTTCAGTTTTTTCCACAGCCTTCATCACCTTGTGACATACACATTAGGTCGAGCCATATGAAACTGCCAGTTTTTTAGGTCAAAAATGGTCAAATAACAGCAATTTAATAAGGTTCAACTGATTACTTGTTCTCTGTCTCCCACAACACGAATATAGGCTCCATCTAAAGACTTTATCTGATTTCTTCACATTTGTACCGCAAAGCCTAATCTAGACTTGATGTCCAATAAAAATTTGTTAAAGAATGAATAATGATTATACAAAATACAATAATTTAGACACACCCATAATATAAAGTACAAATACAAGGACACTTCAAAAAGTTCATGGAAAGATTCATATTACCTTCTAATTCTATTTTGAAGTACCCGCCTATAGCTTATCCCATTTCAATAACAATTTAACATACTGGCGTATTCCCTTCCATTCTTATTTCTATGTGCGTCTTTTAAATCATAAATTCACACATGCACACACACTTAGTATTACATCCTATTCTATTTTGAAGTACCCGCCTATAGCTTATCCCATTTCAATAACAATTTAACATACTGGCATATTCCCTTCCATTCTTATTTCTATGTGCGTCTTTTAAATCATAAATTCACACATGCACACACACTTAGTATTACATCCTGCTTTTTCACCCCTAACTAACAAGCCACATGATTATGGTTTTAAAATTGTTAATGGTCATATAAAAGCCTTATATAGACCCTAATTTAACTATTTCCTTTCTGTTAGGACATTGAGGCTGCTTCTGATGTATTGCTATTATGAAAAACGCTGTGATTAATGTCCTTGTAGAAGAAGAGATACAGCTTTATAATTACATAATTTCATTACAAAAGTAGTAAAAATAATTTAGGTTTAATACACCTCAAAAGTTAATAGTATGATTCCATTTACATATAGTTCAAAATCATAGAAAACTAATCTATACTGTCAGAAGTCAGGTTAAAGGTTACCCTCGGGATGGGGAAGTACAACATAACTGGAAGGAGGTTCTGCTGATGTTCGCTTTTTTCATCTAGCTGCTAGATTGTTAGGGAGTGACCAGTTTGTGAAAATTCATTGAACTATATATGCTTAATGATGATGTGTTTTACATATGGGTGTTATACTTCAATAAAAAGGTTTTGAAAGGTTAACATTTGAAACTAACAGTACTATGAAACAAGAAAACTAAATTAGAAATAGAGCTATACAAATATACAAATAGGGACCAAAAATATTTAAAAGGAACATTTCATAGCAGGTAAAGGTATGCCTCTTAAGTGAAAGAGGCCACAATTACTTCTTCACCCATCCAGCTCCCAATTTTTTTATTTTTTTACTATGGTAAAATACATGACATAAAATTTACCATCTTAACCATTTTTATGTGTACAGCTCTGCGGAATTCAATGTAATGTTATACAACCATCACCACCATCCATCTCCAGAACTCTTTTTATCTTGTAAAACTGAAACTCTATACCCATTAAACAATAATTCTCCATTTCTCCCTACCCCAGTGCCTGGCAACCACCATTCTACTTTCTGTCTCTATGATTTTGATGGCTCTAAATACCTCATATAAGTGGAATTATACAATATTTGTCTCTTTTGTGACTGGCTTATTTCACTTAGCATAATGTCTTCAAGGTTCACCCATATTGTATAGCATATGTCAGAATTTCCTTCTTTTCCAAAGCTGAATAATATTCCACTGTACGTATATACCACATTTTCCATAAGAGTGAATGGATACTTGGTTTGCTTTCACATTTCAGCTATGGTGAATAGTGCTACTATGTAACGTGGGTGTAAAAATATTTCACTGAGACCATGATTTCAAATTCTTTTGGGTATATTCCTAGATATGGAATTGGTGGAAGCCACATTACTTCTATTTCATTATTTTAGAACCCAACTCTAGTACTGCTTCTCCCTACCCTTCATATTACCATCATGACCAAATCCAAGTTTTCTATTATTCTGGACTGATCTCCATTTCTTCCAATTTATAACTAGAAACAGCTGATCTAAAAGGAACCCCATGTTTATGAACACACAATATTGTACACACAAAACACATATTTTTCATTTATAAAATTTTTCTATAGAACTGAGGCCACCAGAGGAGGGGGAGGAGAGAAGGTTAAAGAGAAATTGGTAAAGGACCACAAAAAATGATTACATTGTGTAATGATAAATATAGTAATCACTCTGATGTGAGCAACACATATTGTACACAGATATTGATATTCAACACATTACCCCAGATATATACAATATATATAGTGTGTATATATATATACACTATATATATACACACATACAATATGTTTCAATAAACAATGTTTCAATAAAAAATTAAATTATATATAAACTTACAATTAAATAAATTATATTAAAAATAAAAGTAGTAGATATTCAAAACTAAAAAAAAAATTTTTCTGGGAAAATTCAAGAACCTAAATTCCATATATACCCTAAATGCATTTGTTACCCTAATTTGCCATCATGAAATTGAGCTTTAATTGTTTTAATGCAATAAAAAATCATTAGATACCCTTTATAAAAATCACCCAGAAAACCATATAGTTAACAATGACACAGAAAACCCAAGTAAATTTCAATGGCCCTCAGAGGTTGTTTAGCCCTTCTGGCTTTCCTGATACTTAGTTGCCCTCTCACAGAGGAAAATGAATAAGGACACCATAGTTTGTTATCTGGTAACAAACTGCAACCTCTCTGAAGAGAGATTAACTACTTTTTTCTACTACAGGAGGAAAAAGCATACCAATCTTGAATAATTACCATACAAATAAAATGTGATAATTATGATAATTATGAAAAATAGGTACTCAAAATTGTCAGTTTCCTTTATCCAATTTAGGGGAATTTCATAAATCACAAGATACCCCATTAACATTTTTTTTGAGCATGGTTCAAATTGCTAACAAGGTATTTTTAAATAAAGCAAAACCACTTAATTATCACCACTATGAAAAGATGAAAATCTGAATATACACGGCAGTGATTAGAACTGAAAGTATCCATATACATAACAAGAATCTAACCATAAGGAAACATCAGAAAAACATATTGAGGGACATTCAACAAAATAACTGACCTAAATTCTTTAAAAATGTCAATCAAGGTCAAAAGATTTGAAGAACTGTTCCAGATTAAAGGAGACTAGAGAGACATGATAATTAAATGCAATGCATTGGGCCGGCCCGGTGGCGCACTCCGTAAAGTGCGGCGCTTGGGAGCGCAGCGGCGCTCCCGCCAAGGGTTCGGATCCCATATAGTGACCGGTCCGCTCACTGGTTGAGCGTGGTGCAGGTGCGACACCGAGGGTTGCGATCCCATTACCGGTCACGAAAAAAGACAAAAAGGAAAAAAAAAATGCAATGCATGACCCTTGACTTTAAAAAGC